>NC_048597.1:222543076-222690576 GCF_003668045.3 Cricetulus griseus | reverse complement strand
GCTGCTGCCATGCTCTCCACCACGATGATAATGGACTGAACCTCTGAAGCTGTAAGTGAGCCCCCTCAATTCAATGCCTTTCTTATATGGGTTGCAGTGGTTATGGTGTCTCTTCACAGCAATAAAAACCCTAAGTCAACACTACTTGTATGTTCTCCAGTGAGAATAATTTTCTTTGCCCTATGGTAGATGGAAGGATACCTCTCCTCCATATCAAAGTGGTACAGAAATCATTTTAAAATAACTATTTAATGATCTTTGAGAAAAGCTAAGCACCATGAAGAAAGGGCCTGCTTCCTGTTACCCAGGTCATTGCAAGGACCCATGCCAAGGTTGTGGGAGATGGCCTGGGGAGGAAGGTGGGGCCTCCTGAGCAGTCATAGAGGTAAACATCTCCAGTTGGCCCTGTCATTGCCACAGGAGTGGGCATTTATGTCTCTCACCAAAGATCAAGTCACTTACAGGTCCACTGTGAAATAAGCTGAAGGGCTTTTACAGCGTCCCTACCACAGCATGGAGACTTGTGGCTGTGGCAATTTATCCACAAGGCTCTTGGCATCACCAGACAAAACCAACCTTCACACACAACAAATACAACCATCACTTTCCAAATAAAAATGCCAAGGCACAAAGCACAAAGCACAACAAATTCACCTGAGCCATACATTATGTTAAGAGCAGGTCTCTTCCCGGAAAGAGCAGACAGAGCCATGGTCCTCAATCCAGCAAGTCAGTAGTGCCCCAGAGGCTTCTCAAATCCACCAAACCCTGTTTGTTGATAATAATTCTTCACTTGTTATTATATTCTAGAAGAAGGACTAGAGTGATGGGTCTCCACCTGCAGCCACAGTTGAGAAACTTCATTAAAAGGAACTCAAAGATTCTTGATAGACTCTCCTAATGTCATGATGGAAAATGTGAAACCACTCAAAAGGCTGAGGCAAGACAATCCCAAACAGAAAGTATACCTGAACTGCAGAGTGTTCAAGGCCAGTCTGAACAATCTGATGAGACCCTGTCTCAAAACAGAAATTAAGAAGGGAAAGGTGAAATCTTTTAGGATGCACCAACACCATTGCAGCTCCTGCCAACCCAAAGGGGGCAGAGACAGATCTTCAGGAGACCACATTATCAGCAAATAAAAACGACATCACTCCCTTCTTCCCTCTGATTGGGTTCTTTCTGTGGCCTAATTGCACTGTCTGGAACTTCCAACATGAAGGTGAGATTCGGCATTTTATCACAGAATGGTATGGGATTTTGTCAGATCTTTTCTGTATGCGGGGAGACAATCTTGTAAATTTTATCTTTCATGTAGCTAATGAAGTGTGCCATGCATTGATTTTTCAGTCATAGCAAATGATCCTTTAAATGTGAAGTTGAATTCAGATTGCTAGGATTTTTGTCTATTAGTTTTTTTTTATCTATGTTAATCAGAGATATTGGCCTATAATCTTATTTTCTTATAGTATCCTTTGGGAACAAAGTAACTCTAGCATAGGAAATGAATTTATCAGTATCACATATACTTTGACTTTTGAAAAAGTCTGAAAAGAACCAGTGTCAATCTGTTAAGTGTTTGGTACATTTCACTAATGGTACCATTTAGTCTTGGATCTTTCTTTGGTGAGGGATATTTTTTTGTAATCACTGATTTAATCTGCTTATTAGTTACTTTTTCAGATTTTTTTTGTTTCTTAGTGAATAAATCTCTATCGACCATATATGTCTAGAAATTTATGTGAGTGTTCCAGCTCAGCCAATGCACTGATGTGTAACTGCTCATGGTGGTTTCTTAGGACAGTGTTCTCTGGACCCTCCCAAGGGAGGAAGTAGAGCAGAAACATGGACTAGGTTAACAGTGGGTGAGAGGAAGAAACAGCTCTGCAACCACACAGGAAAAGAGGGCTCAACACATTCAGTGACAGAGAAAACTGCAGCAGACTCCTATCCAAACTCCTGAACCTTCAGCTTGAGCTTAGAACTGGACATGTCCTCAGGAAAAGGTTTACAGCAACATCGTGGGGAAACCTGGTGAGAAAAGAGGGAAGAGGAGGAGGAGGAGGAAGAAGAGGAAGAGGAGGAGGAGGAGGAGGAAAGAGGAAGGGGAAAAGGGAAAAGGAAGGGAAAGAGGAAGAAGGAGGAGGAGGAGGAGGAAGAGGAGGAGGAGGAGGAGGAAGAAGAAGAAGAAGAAGAAGAAGAAGAAGAAGAAGAAGAAGAAGAAGAAGAAGAAGAAGAAGAAGAAGAAGAAGAAGCTGCTCTCAGGAGCTGCTGCCAGGTTCTCTGAGCAATAACAAAGGGAAAGAACGAGATAGCCAACTCCCCCCTCCCTACAAGCAACTCTCCATTCAGAGGTACAGTCCTGTCGTCTCAAGTATCAAGAACTAGAGGTTCAGGGAAGGTCTAGAAGATCCAGAGAAGTCTCTAATGGGGAAAAGATCATTTCAGAACCTGCAAGGACGAGCAGCTCATTCGAAATGAAACCCCAAGAAAAGCAACCAACCCAGATTGCTGTCCAGGAAGCAGGTAAGAAGGGAAATGGACAGAAGATAGATATCCAAGTACAAAGACGGCCCCGCCTGGCACCTCTTTCTGGTCTCTGGGTGCCACTTCCATAGCATCCACATTGGTCTAAGAGGTTAAAAACAAAGGCTGGGGGTGGCTCTGTGCTTTGGAATTAAAACAGCATCTACAGTCTTATTAGCTGGATTAAGATGGTCAGAAATCATCCATCTCTCTCCTCAGGGGAATAATTGACTGCCAAGAGGTCCAGACAGGCCTCTTCACTCTCCCTGAGGTCTGGCCCTGAGTTTAGCACAATTAGCTAAGTGCTTGTGTGGAGGAGAAGGCTGGCAGCACAGTCGGCGCCCACTTCAGTGCATGTCGCTTATGCAGGGTGAACTCTGCCTGCCCACAAACCTGGACCAACACTCTCACAGCATCTCTCATGGGTAGAAGGACTCACATATGAGTGGGAACATCTCCTCCTAGGCTTTGGGGGATCAGAGAAGCCTACAAACCCTATCTGTGAACAACATGCTTAAAGACACAAGGTGCAACTCAGAATTACAAAAGAAATTTGTAATGTAGAAATATGGATGCTGTGAATAGCACTTTATTATGAATTTTAAAAGTTTGTATGTATGGTTGTTTTGCCTGTGTGTGGATATCTGTGTACCACTTATGTGCCCAGGGCCCTTTAAGGCCAAAATTGGGTAAAAAGCCCTTGGAATTGAAGTTACAGACAGTAGTGAGATGCCATGTGGGTACTGGGAATCTAACCCAGATCCTCTGGAAGAGCAGCCAGTGCTCTTAATCTCAAAGCCATCTCTCCCACCCCATATTTTATGGCTAGCCTGGAACCTATTGCATAGACCAGGCTGGCCTTGAACTCAGGGACCGCCTACTCTACCTCCAAAGTGATAAGATTGGAGGCTTGTGCCATCACTCTTAGCCTGTGGTGGTTCATCTTGATCACCAACTTGATGGGTTTTAAAAATCTCCATGGAGCCGGGCGTTGGTGGTGCAACCCTTTAATCCCAGCACTCGGGAGGCAGAGGCAGGCGGATCTCTGTGAGTTCCAGGCCAGCCTGGTCTCCAGAGCGAGTACCAGGATAGGCTCCAAAGCTACACAGCTTTGTTTTTTTGTCTCAAAAAACAAAACAAAACAAAACATCTCCATGGAAACTGACCTCTGGACATGCCAATGGAGGGCTTAATTACATTGAGTTGACTAAGGGTGGGAAGATTGCTCTAAATGTGGGTGGTACCATTCCACGACCAGGGGTCCCGGAAAAATAAAAGAAACTAACTCAACACAAGCATCCCTCTTGCTTGTAGACTTCAGATATAATGTGACTGGTTACCCCCTGCTCTTCTCGCTCTACCTTTCCCCACCATGATAGACTGCACCCCCAGAATTAAAAATCAGCACAAACCTGATCCCGGGAAAAGGACACCAGCAGAAGGTGTCCTCAATAAGATAAGTCTTATAAAATATATAGATTTATGATAACTAAGACTGAGCTAGTCAATTGGCCAGCAGCACTGTAAGCTAATATAAGACTCTGTATGTTATTCTGGGCGCCCACATGGCAGTGGGACTCGGGCGGGGGAGTAAAGACTTAAACTGCTTCAGTCGGATATTTTGTCGTAGCAATAAGACAAGTCACTAAAAATAATTACCAGAATGTTTTAATTGATGATGTGGTAATAGTCATGGATCTATTTTAAACATTAAATAATGAGATCTAGTGACAGGAACTAGAGTTATAGCTACGGAAACCATGGCTATCAGATGTTATCTACAATAGCACATGACACGAAAGTACCTATAGCAACTGTTGTCCCTGTTGATTCTGCTTTGGGGTTTCTGGCCTCCATTTCTCAGTGAAGGAAATGCTAAGCTTTATCTAGACATTAATACAAATAAATAAAAAATAATAGTTTTTTGTTTTTTGTTTTTTTCCCAGACAGGTTTAGATTCTGAAGTTCACTTTGGGCATGTTAGGTTAAGAATTTGGGTTGTAGATTGTCATTTTAAATGACAATGACCTTCTTGCTCAGCAAGAGTTGCTTCAAGAAAGCAAGCATCTATTCACCTTTAAAACTCACTGTACCAACCCGTGATTGGATGGCCCTGAGAGACCTGGCATCTGCCTTGAAGTCAAAGCACACATGCACAAACAAGCAACTCAGAATCTCTCCAAACTAGTTGTCAGTCTCCTGTTTCCTGCTGCCCCTCCCCCCATCAAGGACTGTGTGGCTTCTACCTCTCCTTTCTCTGGGCCTGTCTCCTCTACACTGAGGTCCCCATTTAGGAAGGTTGAATGGCTACTGTGTCCATAGAGATCTGCTATTGGACAACCTAGGACTTTTTTTTTTTTTTTTTTTTTTTTTTTTTGGTTTTTGCCTTCAGACTTATGTGTGCTGGATTGTGGCGTGAGGTATTTTTATTCCCTTTTGTTAGTACATAGGGCCATCTGGTACATTGTAAGGCAAATGATTAACACATCTCACTGGTCATCCATCAGTGGGTCATGGACACCAGCCACAGCCCCTTGACGTTGGCGGGTCTGTTTCTCGATGGGATGTAGGCATTGGGAGAAGACTGTGGTGATGTGGCCATCTTGCATTGTAGAAGGCTCTATGCATGAAGGGAATGGCAGCCACCCAGCCACCCAGCCACCCTGGAGAACAGGCAAACATTTTTTTCACTGGGAGGCTTAGGTAGTGTTTGGCAGCCAGGTCCCCAGAGGTGTCTGTACAAGATGTGTGGTGTCATCCATCTGTACCCCATGCCCGGAAGGAATGAGTATAAAAAGAAAGACTTGAAGACAGGCACGATAGATAACTACTAGAGAATGTGCAGGTTCAAACCATGGCATCAGGAAGTCCAATCACCAGGGCTGGGACTACGTACCATTACCATACAGTGAGTACTTCTCTGCGAAGCTCACTCAACGCCCCATAACATAACAGCACAAATGGCCCCGGTCAATAACATACAGCTTCTCATGCTTGTGAAACAGACAGCGAAACATCACAGCCTAAGAGCCCCCACTTTACACACCACGCACGGGACGGTGACGCCCAGGTATTGCACTGGATATCTGCTGCTCTTAACAGAAAACCCCACTACAGTTTGTAAATAAGAATCACAAACAATTTGGTCAACTTCCACCAAGAAAATAGGTCTGGTAACCGGGGTCTCACTGGAGCCAAACCCTTCAGAGTGGAACAGAGTGCCCAACAAATTGCTTATTAGTCAAGGGAAGGGTTAATTCAGTGCCACAGCTGTCACTGGAGTTATTGAGGTTAGAGGTCCCAGAAGCCCTAATAAGCTAGGGCTTCCCACCCTCAAGACACCAATGAGTGACAAGTGGTGACAAAAACCAGGAAGGAGATTTATTTGATGTGGCCACACTGAGAAAAGAAGCAAAGAAAGAGGTCAATGACCCCCAAAGTCCATCTGGAGGTCCTGAGGTGTAGGTTTCAATACAGGGCAGGAGAGCAGGCCTGGTCCAGATCTGGTCCTGCCCATCACACCCATCATTAGCTCATCTTTAGTCCGTCCTACAAGGTGGTCACACCGGTCAGAGTTGCATGAGTCTCATTCTGGGAAGTAAGGTCCTCCCTGGCTGGTACCAGGCTTCATCCATTTCCTTCTCCTGCTATGAGAAATTTCGATTTCTTGGGCCCATGGGATAGGGGCATAAGTGTGTCCTTAGACTATCTCTATTCCAGTCAGGATGGTCATATGACCAGGTTCATATTTCAGGAGACCGATGCTCAATCCATCTTGTCCTATGGTGTTGTAACTTTGTCCGAGTCACCAACCACTCCTGCCTGGATGGCAGCAGGAGTTTCTCAGATGGTGTTGCCCTGTTCTTTCTTGCTGACCATATCTGACCCACAACTACCTCAGTGTGGCCCATGGGCTAAGACAACTTGTGGACATTTCTTCTTGTCTTTGTTCATTAAAAACCATCCAATAAATTCTTCTGTTTTGGCCGCTGGCCCAGAAAGCCTAAGTGTTTGTTTAGATATAAAAACTTTTTATATGGCCTTTTATGGACAAGATTCAGTAACCTCTGTTGTGGCATATCAGGCAGAACTGGCCAGGAACCCAGCAGCTACCTAGGCCACTAGGGAAGCTCATTCTGCATACTGGTTACCATAGGGTTGTGAGGGTTAGGAGCCTAATAGGACACAGCAAACACACAGAGACTAGAAGAAGCAGGGAGCAGCCACAGCCTGCCTTTGAAGGAGAGAGGGTATGGTGTTACTGGCTAACTAAGAAAACAGGGCAAAGACCCTGTTTTTTTTCTGTTTCATCCTTGGTTTCACACCAGTACTTCCTACTTTACCTAAATGGAACGTTGTTGGCAAGGGTGGCTAAAGAAGGCAGGCTCCTGTGAAGTAACAGAGCAACACCGGAAAGGGTAGGCTATGTCTGTGGTGGAGCAGATGCAGTGGGCAAATGGGCGAGTCACCAAAGCTTGCCTCTCAGTCTGAGGTGCTGTAAGGAGAGTGTCCACACTGTGCCTGGAACAAAGACACAACACTGCTGTCTCCACACGCGCTGCTGTGAGCTTCTGCCCTGCAGCTGGGTCCATAGCAGGTTGTCTGAACTGAGCACGAGGAAGGCAAAGGTCAGATGTATTTTCTTGCTGCTGTGACGAAAACTACTAGAGAATGAAACGTTTCTTGGGGCTCCCGGTTTGAGGGTACTGTTGATCATGTGGGGAACACATGGAGCCGGAAATGCATGGCAGCTGGCCACATGGTATCCACAGTTAGGACGCACACAGAGAGGGACGCTGGTGAGCAGCTCGATTTCTCCTGAGTATTCAGTCCAGGACACGCCACCCCATGGACGGTGTCACACACATTTAAAGTAGGTCTTCCTATCTCAACCAACCCATTCCAGAAAGCCCCTCAGAGATAAGGTTTGCCTCCGTGGTGATTCCAAATCCCATCCAGTTGACAACCAAGAGTAAGTAGAGCTCTGTATTTAGCTGGCTTAGACTAGAAGTCTTGAGTAAGGAATGAAACAGGGCCACACTTGTGGCTCCCAAACACATGCAGTAGGACCAGAAACTTCAACGGGCCCCTTCTTTCTGCCAATGACATCACCCCCGTGCTGCTTACCACACAGGCCAGAAACATGGTAAGAGTATGGGTTCGCTGGTCAAACTCCCATGATGCTTTGGGTCCATGGGGAAGTTTTTCCTAGAGATAGGAGATTGTTAGAAGAATTACATTCTGCCCACTCACACAGAGTTTTCCTTCCCCAGCCTGTCTGCTGTGCCAACCTCTAAGACCACAAGCGTGACAGCTGAGTGTAAAAGCTTCCTCTTTTAAATACCAGCCAATGAAGTCAATGGTGGGTGTAATAACATGAAGAATGAAGCCAGTGTAGAAAGGCTTCATTTTTGTCACCTTGAATGTCACATGCCGGAACGGAAAGGTGTCAAGACTGACATGGTCCACTCACTCGGGACACTGTCCAAACAGAACCCCAAGGACTAGCTGCTTAGAAACCGACCGCATCCAGTTTCTAACAAGATGATCACTGAGCCCCAAGCGTAAAATGCTCTAGGACCCTCCTCCAAAACTTTGTAGAGAAGGCCATGCCTTCTTCCTTCAGCCACCCCAAGTAGGTGTGCCTCTGCCCGTCTTCTGTCCACACAACTTGTCAGGGTTTGAGCATGACACTGATTAAAGACAGCAATAAATGTGTGCAGGATTTGATCTTCCAGCCCAGCCTCCCTGTAATTCTGTTCCTCTCAGTCTCATCTCTGGGTGGAAGCTGACAGTTTCTAGAGAGTGAGAGCAATCCAAAGACCTTACCGGGAAAGAACTCTCCCTACCCAGCTAGTGTATTCCTCCCCATCACAGTCTCTTAAGGAGACTCCAAGGGAATGTTGGGCTAGAGGCTGGCTTCTAGAAAAATGGTTGACACTAACCTAGAATGACTTCAATGATTGATAAAAGGGTTTGTTGCTGTTGTTGTTGTTTTTGTTTTTGTTTTTTTTTAAGTATGGCTTCTGGATGTGCTTATGTTTTCTATTTTAATTGACTTGCATTCTTATTTAAATTCATTTTTAAAGGAAACCTTATATTAGTGTAACAAATACAAACTCACACAACTTTCCAGAAATGGAAGATAACTGGGAAAACAAAGTAAGGTTATTCTGTGCCTCCGTAAGCCCAGGATCTGAAACATGCACTTGGTATTAAAGAGGGGGGAACTGGCAAGTGTGAGAGGGCTGGTAAAGATTGACTAATTCTGGGACGACAACATCGCTCAAGAGGTAAAGGTGCTTGCCCCCACCCTGATGACTGGTGTTTGCTCCCCAGGATCCACATGGTAGAAGAAGGGAAATGAACCCCTCATGCTGCCCTTGAACCTCAACGGCTCGCCAAGGCATCACCCACATGCATGTGTTCACACACACACACACACACACACACACACACACACACACTCACACACACACACTCACAACTGAGTAAGTGTAATGTAAGCGTTATACTGATGTGAAAATAAAATGGTTTCTTCATTTAATCAGCCAGAAGGACTGAGAGATCAGGCTGGGAAGGGGTGTCAGAGTCTGTTTCGTGCTGCAGTTTCTAATCTCATTATTGTAACCACATACATGATGAGAAGCAACTTAAAGGAGGGCAAGTGTACTTTGGCTCACAGTTGCTTTGGCTCAACGTGCCACCATGGCAACAAATGCACCATGGAGTTCAGGATGGTGGAAGCATGTGGCAGACACAGTTGTCATCTTTAAAGACCAAGAAACAAAGCAGATAGGAAGTGTAACTGGACTGGGAAACTATCAGGCCCAACCCCAGAGACACACTTCCTCTGTGGAAACTGATCCCTAAATGCTCTATAACCTTGAAACAGTGCTACTGGCTGGGAACCAGGTATTCAAATATCCTCCCCTGCCCCCCATGAGCTTGTGGGAGACAGTTTGTAATCAAAGGACCACAGTTGGCCACGCCAAGTTTGCCTAGGGGCAGAGAAACAAGGACCAGTTCTGTGGAGCCTGAGAACTGCAGGAGCTAAGGGAAGCCAGGGGCAAGGCAAGAAGGTCAAGGACAAAGCCTGGGTGCTATCAACACGCAGGGAGAGTGGGAAGGGGTGTCATGCTGTCTACTTTCATTTTTGATGTTGCATCTGTGATAAATATCCAGACCAAAAGCAACTTGAGGGGAAAGGGCTTATTATATTTTACAGTTCCATGGTAGAGTCCATAACTGCAGGGAATTCATGGGGACAGGGACCCAAAACAGCTAGTCACACCCAGACAGAGTCAAGAAACCCAGGCTCACGGCCAGTATGGCCCACCCAGGCATGTTCCTCCACCACCCGTCCACTGGGGTTCCCAATCCCTTCTGTTGGTATTTCTGGGTCTGGCCCATGAAGTTGTCCTGGACCACTTGGAATCTTTTCTTTGGGGACAGTCACATTGGCTGACAATCCTACACCTGAAAACCCTGAGATACCTCTTGGAAACCACATTTGGTATTCACCAAAACTGGAGGACGCAGACGCCCCCACACAAAGACCCTTCAATCCAGAGCCCCAGCTGTTCTCCTCCCTCTCGCCTGCTCCATCACTCACTGTGAATAGGCACTCTTTCCCTTAAGGCCAGCACAGCTCTCTGCATCCACAACTTCCTCTTCCATGGTGACCTCTAGACTCCATGGCATCACCCAATTTTCCATAGTTCTTCCAACTCTGAGACATGGCTGTGCTCAGAGTCAAGTGTAATGCTCATGAGTCAGAGCCCTCCCCTAACTAGCTTCAGGCTTCGGGAAGAGCAGAGCTGTCTCCAGTAAATCCATCAGAGGGAGTTCAAGAAAATGAAACTGCAGATGAGGATGCCTGGCTGGGGACCAGGTGGCACTCCAGTGAAGGATTGTGCTGTATTAAGTAGCTGTTAGATAGCTGTACACATTATTGGTGTGCATAACAGAGTAGTGTTAACAACCTACACAGTTTTCACTCGTGCTCCATGGTATATGCAGGTAGCCTCACTAGTGTCTTCATGCATGCTAGAAAACCAACATTGAAGAAGCCCTTCCCATGTGAAAACCTGTTTAAATGCAGCACAGTACACAGGAACTGAGCCAACCACACTTCCTTGGGCACCCTTCCTGACTACTGGACAGCTGAGAGTTCAATGCATTCAGAAACGTACCCCTTGAGGGGGACATGATTTCAATTCTTCTTGTATAAATAACAAATTGAGACTGTGAAAAGTTATGGACTTAACCATGAGCCCTTGGGAGCTAGAATTAAATCCAGGTCCTAATCACTACACAATTCTGCCGTCCAGCTTAGAAGATGAAACACCCAAATGAAGTTCTAGAAAAAACTGCCCAAAAGAAGACTCCAGTTTATTGGTGCCCCCCCCCCCGCCGTGAAATTATAACTTGCCCACTAGGCAGTGGTACCCGCTGTGCTCTACCCACAGGCATCTCTGGCACAGAGGAGCCCAGGACAGAAAGCAAGTGTCCTTATTTGCTTTCTGTTGCTGTGATAAACACCATGACCGAAAGCAACCTGGGGGAGGAAAGGGTTTATTTCCATTTACACTTGTAGGTCACTGTCCATCGCTGAGGAGAAGTTGGGACAGGAACTCAGACCAGAAGCCTATAGCAGACAGAGGAGGAACACTCCTTACTGACTTTCTTCCTCTGGCTGATGCTCAGCAGGGTTTCCCATATACCCAGAATCCCCTGCCTTGGGGAGGGGGGGCACAGGTACTGACTACAGTGGGCTGGGCCTTCCCACATCAACCAACAATCAAAACAATTACCCACAAATATAACCACAGGCCAATGAGATCTGGGCAATACCTCATTGAGAGCCCTGCCCCTTCTCAAGTGACTCAATTGTGGCAGTAAAAGCTAGTGGGACAGTAGGTTGTGAGATCAGCATGCAAAGCCAATTAATAGAAAGTCACTTTGGACTGATGGCCCAGTTCTTCTGAAATGAAAGCAGACCCAAGTCCAGGGCATAGGGCATCTCATAGAGAAAAACACTGGGAAGCAGACGGCCAGATCCAGAACTAGAGCCCAGAGCCTGAACGGCGCATGTGCTGTCCCCTGTGCTACCTTCACTAACTTCTGACTTTTCGCCATGCTGGTTCACAGTTCTCCTCTTGCTTTGAAAGAAACAAAATTTTTACAGCCCATGGGTCCACTGAAGAAGCAGAATTACCCTTGAGGCTAGAGGCCAGAGTTAACTTCCTCTTCAGTCCACCAAAAAAAAGCAGTCCTACGCCCCACACAGGCCACCACTGACTCTACACTTCAAGTATTGAAAACTGGCAGCATAGACTTGATGCTAATGGCGGGCTGTGTGTCCCTGGGAAAGCTATTAGTCTCTCTGAACGTCTGCTCCAGAGGAAACACCTGTCTGGGAGCACGGAGTGATGCCTAGTGCTGTGCTCCGAATTTAGAACATTCCAGGGTTAGATATGCAGAGATTAACATCTCTTAGTGGTATTGCTTTTGTCTCAAGAGGAGGAACTTGAGGTGGTTCTCCTCAATGACAAATAAGGTACCAGGCATAGGAGCCCATCTACAAACTAGATGATTTTCATTAAATTTGTTTAGATTTATTTTATGTATCTGAGTATTTTGCCTTTGTGTATGCACTCTGGGGCCTTGTGCCCATGGGAAGTTGTCAGGTCCTCTGAAACTGGAGCCACAAGCAGCTGTGGGTGCCAGGAACTGAACCATGTCCTCTGGAAGAGCAGCAAGTGATCTTAACCACTGAGCCATCTCTCCAACTCCTGGACTTTTTCATTTTATTTTTTCACATCACCAGTACAGAAGACAACCACCTTGACCTGCTTGGCAACATAGGGTTAGCCTAATGCAGATCAGAAATAGAAAACTGTGGGGCTAGAAGGCGCCTTCACAGTTTGAAATACACACTGCTTTTGCATAGGACCTGAGTTCAATTCCCAAAACCCAAGTCAAGGGGCCCAAAAATCACCAGCTCCAAGAGATCTAACACCCTTTTCTGGCCTCTTGTGGCACTCACATTCACTCACATGTGCATGCTACACACACATACAGACACACGCACACACACACATATACACACACATACCTACACACACAAATAAAGAAAATATTTAATCTATATAAATATCATCAGCTCTAAGGTGACATTAGAATGTCCCACTTATTGCAATATTAGAATGTCCCATTTATTTCGATCGAAATCATGGTGAGCCAAGCTCCTCTCTCCCAGCAGGTGTACACACACCCTCTGAGAGCCAACTGCTCTTCATTGTTGGAAAGGAGAGCGAGGTACTGTCGCCTTCAGGTCAACACCATTGAAAGGAATGTGTGATTCATATCAGAGGCACTGTTGCAGCTGCTGCTGTGGGTGAGCCGTTCCTGCCGTCAGTGTCAAGAGCTGGGCCACTAATGTTTTTATGCATATGGGTGACAACCAGGAAAAGCAATTAGGACTTGGGCATCTGTGCTTTTGTGATTCCTGCTCGATGGCCTGGATGGTGGGGCTCACAGAAACCCATGACAACAGTTGCTAACTGCTGGCAGTCTTCCCTCCCCCAAGGGTCAGGCTCACTGTCTCTTTATATGCCAAGCAGGTCAGGTTTGTACCCCAGCCCCTCATGTGTTTCCTTTCTTGGGCCAATCGGACAATGCCGCAGGAGAAAGAGCTGGGAAACAAGGGGTGGGGAGGATAAGGCGATTCTGAGGTCTTTCCGGGGCTCTTTCCAGCCATCAATTAACGAGGCCCCGCAACAAGGGGGAAAGTAGGTCAATATTATCATCCCAGCTTCGAGGATGAGAAAACAGACTTAAGAAGAATGGCTCGCCCAGGGCTAAGCCACGGATCAGAAGAGCTGAAGCAGAATTTGATGGAAGAGCCCCGACTCAGAATCCTCAGCCAAGTGTGTACTTACTTAGCATGCAGAAGGTGGTCGGTCGATAAATGAGGCAGACTCACAGAGTGAGTCTTAAATTGATGCATGAGTCCCCTCCTGGGTGCAGGGCCAGATGCTAGGTCCAACTCAGATCCCAAAGCCACTAGGGTTTGGGGGGGTTGGTTTTGGGATTTGTTGTTTGTTTTTTATTTTGTTTTGTTTTTTACAGCATGCATCTCCCAACTGGCTCAATATGATGAAAGGTCTTCGGGTGTCCACCAATTGCAAAGGAGATGAGGTAATCTGATGTTCACAGTAGACACTGCTTTGACTATCCAACATCTGAATAGTACTCTTGCTAAGAGACAAAGAGGGGTTGACAGACCTCTCCCAAACCTTCCCCCACAGCCTAACCCCATGGAAGGCAAATCAGCTTCCTTTTTATCTCCCAGGTAGATTAGTGCTAGGGGAGAGAGAGAAGAGAGAGAGAGAGAGAGAGAGAGAGAGAGAGAGAGAGAGAGAGAGAGAAGTCAAGGGTTGGGGTCCAGCAGCCACGGGCATTGTGCCCAGTGGGATGGCACAGTTCTCATGAAACCATTTCCAGGGCAAGCCTTTGGCGGCCTTTCATTTCCCAGTGCCTCTACACTGATTTCCCCATGCGGTCCAATAAACTCTTTGTGTCTTAAATTAACTGTACTCTGTTTTATTGTTCACAACTCCGACCAGTACAGTTTCTAACCTAGAAACTTAAGTATTTGCCAAGGCAAATCATAATTGCCAGCTTTGGATTCCTGTATCCTGCTGGTGGGAAAGGAAACATTGGTAAAACATAACACCAAGAGCAGTTGGGCAGTGACGGTCCTGTGTTTTGGGATTCAGGACTCAGTTCTTGCTATCCTCAGACATATTGTTCTACAGATAGACATGCAAAAATGACTGACATATAAAGTCACTTTGCATGCGTGTGTCTGCACACAGTGGCTGGCGATGGTAAAAGCCTGCCGGGAGAGGGCTAGCCAGGTAAATTATAGAACACAATAAAGAGCTGCTGAGTTCTTTTTGTAAATGAGGGTGTTTTCAATATGTCAGAAAAAGCACAATAAGTCACGGGCTCCGAGGAATGAGTATAATATTCTATCTTTTCTACAAGCAGGAAAACATAAGAATCCACATTTTCTTCCTTAAACAAACACAAAGCCGCCCAAGCAGGTAATAGATGAAATTAAAAGCATAGTATTTTCCCATGAGAGGAGAGAGAATGGGGCCAAAAAGAAAACAAGATGGATTGGGGAGCTTTATCCGCTGAGCATTCTTTTTGTAATTTCAGAATTTTTAAATATGCCAATAGGCTCTTATTTAAAAAAAAAAAAATTAAGGGGGAGCAAGATGGCTTAGAGGGCAAAAACACTTTTCCCAAGCCTGACAACCTAACTTTGATCCCTGGATCCCATAGTGGGAGGAGAAAACCTACCCACAAAAGTTGTCCTCTGGCCTCCACACTATGTATCATACATAGCATGTGTGCACATGCATGCATGCACACACGCGCGCGCACGCGCTCGCACACACACACAATAAATAAGTAAATAATAAGGTGTTACCTCAAAAGGGCAAAAAGTGTCTGAAATCTAATTCATTGGATGACCACTACCCTCCTGTCAATTACCTTCAGCATGTAAAGGGGACAGACCCAAGCAATTTCCTAAGCCTTTGTGCCAGAGATTTCACTCAGGGGAACGCCTTTCACACAGTAAGAATGGAGTCCCATGGCTAGGGGGTTGAGTCTAGAATACACAAGGCCCTGGGATTGATCCCAGAACAGAAGGAAAAGGAAAAATAAATTACTGGATTGTTGAAAGCCAAGTGGATGATCCAGGTGCAGGAGGAGGTGAAGGTTCAGAGGATCTTTGGCTTGTGAGACTCAAGAAAATTTCACGTCAGAAACACATGCTCAGGAGATACACACATACACACATACATACATGTCTTCTCAAATCATAGAAGTCATTGTCTTCTACTTGGGAGACACGCTAGGCAGAAGTAGGCAAGGAGACTGTTCAGTGTGAGGGCTGGGGTCTGAATGAGAAATGTCCCCCACAGGCTCATGGGTTTGAACATTGTCCCCCAGGCTGGTGTCACTGTTTTGGTAGGTTTGGGAACCTTTAGGAAATTGAGCCTTGCTGGAGGAAGTGATCTATCCAGGGACATTGAGATGATGGAGTTTCTGTCCTGCCTGGTCCCTGAAGCTGTTTAGTCCCAAATAAATGCACAGAGGCTTATATTAATTATAAACTGTTTGGCCTATGGCTCAGGCATCTTACTGGCTAGCTCTCTCCTAATTATTAACCCACTTCTACTAAACTATGTATTGCCACGAGGCTGTGGCTTACCCATAATGCTCTGGCATGTTACTCCTTCAGCAGCTACATGGTGTCTCTCTCCTGACTCTTCTCTGCCTTTCTCTTCCCAGACTTCTCCTAGGCTGGTAGCCTCATATATATTTCCTGCCTAGCTACATCCTGCCTGTCCATTGGCTGGAACAGCATTTATTCATCAACCAATAAGAGAAACATATATTCACAGCATACAAAAGGACATTCCCCATCAACACAGTCGATCATGATGGGGGTGGGCCTTAAGGTTTTGTTGTCCAACCCTAACTATCTGATTCCTGACTGAATGTAGTGTGACCGTGTTCAGAGTCCTGCCACACAGCTATTTCCCCACCATGATGGAGTGTGTCCCTGCTTAGACTATGGATGAGCCCTTTCTTCCCTAAGTTTCCATCTCAGTTGTGTTTTCTAGATAGAACACCATGACTGAGAGAAACTTATGAAAGAGTTTATTTTGGCTCATGGCTCCAGAAGGATGGGAGTCCTTTGTGGATGGGAGATATGGTAGCATGAAGCAGGAGTAGGAAGCTAAGATGTCACATCTTCAGCCACAAGCATGACGCAGAGAGGAAACCAGGAGTAGGGTAAGACTTTAAACTCTCAGAGACTAGCCCCAGCGACACTCTTCTAGCAAGAGCCCCTCCCCATAACCTCAGCTCTGCCAATCGGGGACCAAGTGTTCAAATCCCTGAGCCAATGGGGCCCATTTCTCATTCAAACCAACACAGTTCTTTTGTTAGGCATTCTGTGACAACAATCAGAAAGCTATGGATATAATGAGTTTCTGGGAAATATGGGTCCCGGCAAATTCTTTGCACCATTGAAGTATGTCTGGTGTGATTGCCCCACCACCATTGCCTAACAAAGAGATTTGTGCCTTCTTGCCTAGATGCCCATGGATCAAACTCAAACCAACGTCCCTGAGATAAAATGGACATAGTTATTCTCTAAGCTATCTCTTGAAAATCAATGATATTTCAAATTTAATGAGTTGTAGGACAAGGAAATTAGAGTTAGAGTAAGCAGTATTGATTAGATGAGTCTGTCAACGGGAATCTGTACGTTTGCTCCGTAATTAAGTAACCCAAGTAGAGTACAATGGGCCTAATGCTATTGGTTTCATGGAACTATCAGAGTGTCAGCTGCTTGTTCCCCAGTAAAAGGCTTTCCCATGCCCTAGCTGGCACCCATTCCTCGCCCAGCACAGACACCCCTGCCCTTCTTGCAGACAGCTGCAGGCTCCCAGGACCAGCAGCTTCCCCCAGCGCTAACTGTCCTGCTCTAGTCTCAGAGATATAGCAGACTTCCAACAGCAAAATGAAAACTGGCAAATTAAAAAAAAAAAAAAAAAAAAACAAAAACATGTTGTAGAAACTGCCATTAGCCAAAGAGCCTCAGTGGAGCGGGGCTCTCCTGTTGGTGCTAACTTTAAAGCCTCCCTTGTGCTTTGTATTTCAGAGTAGCTTGGGGTGGCTAGGGCAAATTCTCACTGAATTCATAAAAGACAGGCCAAGGGGGCAGGATTTTAAACATCTGCTGTCACTCTTAGTTCCAGCTCTCAGCACTCTGTCACCTCACCTATATCCATTTTCCCTACCCCTCCTTGTGGAACCCTGTTGTTGTTGCTGTTGTTATTTTTAAATCTGAGTAATGGTTGCTTTTTAATTAGTTAATCACTGTTAAATGGAACCACTGACCTTGCAGTATTCCTGGGATCTTTGGACCGATAGACATCCCGGCACATTTTATTCAGGAAAGAAAAAAGATGAGATTGCAGGAGAAATTTAGCACTGTCACCCATAGCACCAGCTGGAAAATCATAGCGTGAAAGCCTTGGTAACGAAAGGGCAGACTGGAGGCCGCTCTAGGTACCAGCTGGTGCTGGCTGGGGCAGCAGGCTCTCAACCCTTGCAGACCTGCAAAATCTGTAGCTGTTGTGCTTTGGTCCTGGAGGTTGGGTTCTGTGAAGCTGGCCAAGGAATGAACGCATTTCTCTTTCTCAGGGAGCCTGCTCAACTAGCATTAGCTGTTGTGTGAGGAATGTAGACGAATGTCCTTGACTTTGGGCAAGGAGAGTCGCTTTGGGGAAAAAAAAAAAAAAAAAAAAAAAAACCAATAGCAACTGGATCCAAACTGATAAAGGGCACCCTGGAGCTAGAGAAGGGGGCAGAGGCAGCCATTTTCCAAGGCAGGTATTTGGCAAAAATGAAAACAGACTCTTCCACACTGTGCTCTTAGAGGCTGGTACTCAGGCTGTTCCAGCACTTGACAAGACTACAACACAGCCTCTAACCAAACTAGGCAGCCTCAAATCCCTGGTACTAGGATTGTCTTTTATACCAAAAAGTACAGGAACACACCGGAATAGGCAGGTGACGTGTGGCATGTGCCCAGACAGGCTGTGAGGGGTTTGTACCGTGAGACCCAAAAAGTCTAAAACAAACAAACTTGAGAGCAGGGCCCTCGGTGTTCAGGCCTTGCTGGGTAGGCAACAGGATCCACTGCACTTTCCGTAGCGAGAAACACAAAACGTTTGTGCGAGCGTTGAAGACACAAGCGTGGGCCAGGAAACTGAAATCAATATGAGCCTTTTAAGTATTAAAAGAAGTGGAAACAAAACAAAACTGCAAGAACTGGGGTTTCACAGTTAGACTGAAATCCCACTCTCCCCTTCCTGGCCCTGGAAGCTTGAGACGTTTTCCGACCTCCCAGAGGCTCTGTCTCCTGATGGGTAAGGCAGGCCAGGCAGGCACCGATGTGTCCTCCACCGATGGAGGACAGAGAAAGAATTCGCAAACCAGAGCAGAAGGCACGTTTCTTTAGATTTTTTTGAGGGAGCAACAGGCAAACCAGTAGTAAAATAGCCCCTGTAGACAGCAGACTGTGGCTGGTTTTATTTGGGGATTGTCAGGATGGTGAAGGCTCATCCTTAAGACAGAGACACCCAAGGCTGTTGAAACTGGCTACTGTTTCCCAGAAAAAGCAATCACACCAAAGAATATTTGTGTTTTATGAAGAGATGGAGAAGACAGAGGAGAGGAAAGGGCCAGTGACCATCTTAGGCTGACTGCAGAGCAAGAAGACACAGAAAAACTCATGACCAGGAGTCAGAGGCACCTAGAGCAAAATCATGGGAAGTGTGGCCCACCACCATGCTCTGAGGAATAACTGTAGGAGTCCATTTCATCTACAACTTGGAGAAGGGGAACTGAACTTAGCTCTGGTTTACACCTGGACACAGCTCACACCAGGCATGTTTCCAAGACGATCCTACCAATAATCATCCCTGGAGCCAGGTGTAATGGTGCATGTCTATAGTGCCAATACTTAGGATACTGAGGCAGGAGCACTGCCCTGAGTTTCAAGGCCAACCTGGGCAGCATGGGACACTCCAGACCAGCCTGGGCTAGATTACAAGACCTCCCTCTCGAATCAACAACAAAAAATAATAGCAGTGAACCCTGACATATTGAAATGCTGATTCCTTGCAACCTCAGATTTTATAATGAAACCATCATTACAGAAACCATGCTAACCAAAGTCTGTCTGCTGCTTTGTAAATAGATCTTTTGATCAGTTTGCCAACTTTAAAAAGAAAGATTGCATTTATTTTTAAGAGTGTATTTTGCCTGCATGTGTGTATACGCACTTTGTTTGTGCCTGGTGCCCTGAGGAGGACAGAAGAAGGCATCAATCAGGTCCCTTGGAACTAGAATTATAGATGATTGTGAGCCACCGTGTGAGTGCCGAAAACTGAACCTGGGAGCTAGCAAGAGCAGCAAGTGCTTTTAACTGCTGAGCTGTCTCTTCACACACACACACACACACACACACACACACACACACACACACACACACACACACTATCATTTTTTATTAGCAAATACTTGTCAGTACATGAATCTTGATGATCTGTGGCTAGGAGGCTTACTCTAATACACTTCCATAATGTTCACTGATTCCCAACATGTAAATATCTGTTACTCAATGAAAGTGAGACAAGTGCATACCAGGCGGGGAGAGGAGCATTGCTGGATGGACAATGAGCTACAACATGACATTCACGGATTCCCTCTGTCTCTTCTGCGCTCCCCACAATCTCTTGGTAAATAGCAGCAACCCAACAGAACTCCAATGGAGTTGAATGATTGCATCCCATAATGTTTAGGAGCGTGCAGATTTTTCTCCATGTAGATGCCTCTTCCGGGCATAATTGCAGCCAAACATCTAGGGTGAAATCATTTGCACAGAGCCAGTACCATCAAAGCAAGGCTTTCTGACCCCGCAGGAACCCTTTTAGCTTTCAAGACTTAAAAATGAAGGAAAACATCTTCATTTAAGGATCATGGAAGTCCATTTGTGCCATTTAACATCCCTTATGCTCTTGGTATGATGGTTTCTGTAAATGGTTAAGACTTCTGGCTTGTTCTCTGTCAAATAAGGAAACTGTTTCAGAGAAGAACTGTTATTTCTCTGGCTGACTTAGATCCTTCCCTCTGTTCTCAAACCAAGCACCTTACCTCCAAGACATTTACTCTGATGCTCAGGCCAGGGGAAAATTTCCTACCTGTGTCCCAAGCAAACCTTATAACTATCTCCTTTGTCTTGAGGTTGTCTTTACCTCTGTGTGTGTGAGAGAGAAAGCGTGTGTGTCCCAATCAGCCCACCTCTGTCACCTACCACTGCATCTGTCACAGACTGAATATAGGCATTGTGGGAAATGTTGAACTCAGAAGAAAAGTGGGTGGAAGGGGATTCCCCACTACTACAGTAGCAGAGATGCCTCCTGCATAGCTACTGAGGCAATGATGAAACCACTCAGCTTCCTGCTAAGACTATCTAAGGTCTGCTCTGCAAAGGAGAGAAGCTGAGAAGTCTCAATACTGGCTTCAGATGTAGGCTGCATGGAGGAAGGAGTTTGGCTTCTCTCTCAGGACTGAGGCCCCAGTGGCACCACAGAGTCACCACTATGGACGTCAAGATGTGTCGCCCAGACCCTTTCTGAAGGAGGGTCTGCTGCCCCCATGCAATGTCAGCACACTATCTTCACTTGTGTAATACACCTCGCCTTGCTGGAGGTCACATCCTTCCCAGGGAAGTCTGGGATTGAGCAAGGCAGCTATATTGTATGGATGCTGTCATGGGACAATTCCAATAGATAACACAAACTCCAGATTCTTTCACTGGCTTCCTGTTTGTCACCATGCAGCTTGGCCACTTCTTGTGGGGCCAGAGCTCTGCACTCAATCCTGCTTCCATGCCCTTACCCTCACAGGCATCAATCTTTATCAAAAAGTTTCCCACTCAAACTCTATTTCAGTGTCTTTTCCAGCAGGACAGACCCGGTGAGATCAGGAGATGCTTGTCAAATGAATGAGTGAGTGAAAAACAAAATGAAATTCAAGAGTATATTAACAATGTACACAAAGTTAATAAAAGATGTCATGGATAGATAGATAGATAGATAGATAGATAGATAGATAGATAGAAAGATACAGATATCGATATAGATGATAAATGGATATATAGATAGACAGACCGATAGACAGACAGACAGACAGATTTATCAACTTGACACAAACCAGATCATCTGGGAAGAAGGAATCTCAATTGAGAAAATGTACCCATCAGATTGACTGGTGGTCAAGTCTGTGGGATATTCTCTTGATTAGTGATTGATGTGGGGGGCTCAGTCCATCGTGGTAGTGCCACCCCTGGTCAAGTGGTCCTGGAGGTTGCAAGAAATATATCTAAACATGAGCCTAAGGAGCAAGTCAGTATGCAAAGTTCCTTCATGGCATCTGCTTCAGTTCCTGCTTCCAAGTTGTGCTTTGAGTTCCTGCCCTGACTTCCCTCAATGATTGACAATGGCCCGGAAGTGTTGGCCAAATAAACCTTTTACTCCCCAAGTTGCTTTTGGTTGTGGTGATTTTATCACAGTAACAGAGATGTGGTTGAGGCGATTACAAGATTCCAGAACATTCCCATATAGTATATAGTGCATACAGATACAGATGACATATATGGGCATAGTATGTAGTATATACATGCAGCTATCCCTCCCTGCACATACCTTCTTCCAGACTCCATTGTAGTTTGAATGAGAAATGCCCCTCATAGGCTCATGCATCTGAACGTGTTCCCTAGCTGGGGATGCTGTTTTGGGGAGGCTATGGAACCTCTTGGAGGTGGAGCCTTGCTGTGAGAAGAGGATCACTGCCGTAGGCCTTGAGGTTTTGCTGCCTAGGCCCTGGAACAGTGAGCCACACTAAATCCTTCCTTCTCTACATTGCTTCTCATTGGGTACTGGTTGCAGCCATGAGAAAAGTAACTACTACAGACATAGTGTTGTCTCATCTCATTCTCTCAGCTGCCCCTTGGATGGAAATCCATCAGCTTCATTCTGCAAAGTGTGGACAGGATGTCTCTCCCAAGTGAAGGAGCAAGAGCTTGCTGACAATCACATGGCCATTGAGCAGCAGAGCTGGCAAGCAAATTATCCCTGCCCAGCTCCAAAGAAAACCTCCCCAAGGTTCACCCCACCTCTGTAACCCATGCGGATGCTCCAGCTGCTCACCTCGTCTCAGCATGGTCAAACTGGCTGGCTGCAAGCAAATGCTTGGCTTGACCTTTCCCTCTATCAAACTAGCTTCTCTGATGAAAGAGTTTTCCCTTTGTTTGAGCGTAGCATCTCATCCTTGTGTAGATAAATAAACCTTCCTTGAGCAGTGCCCATTTTACTTTAATAAGATTTCATTATTTATTCTTTGAAAATCTCACACACTTACACAATGAATTTTGATCATATTCATCCACCACTACCTCCCTCCAACTCTCCCTGACAACCCATATTTCCCTCACAGCTTTGTGTCCTCTTTTTTTGTTGTTTGTTATCAATAACTCTGGTTAGTGCTGTCTGTATGCACGTGGGTGTGTGGCCATCCGCTGAGAAATGAGCAATCTACCAGCAGTCAAGTCCCCAGAGTCGAGCAACTCACCCTCCCTCAGCAGCCACCAACTGCCAATAGCTCCTCCACCAAGAGTGAGGCCCTGTGGTGGTCTTAATTTTGCCTTTGGTGATATATGAACTGTTGTTAGCTTTTGTTTTGTAGTTGCTTTTGTGATGTGGTAAAGAATAGCAATAATGATGATAATAACTTAATCCTAAGAAAACTGTCCTTTATCACCTGAAAATCACAATCATAGTTCTCACAGCCTTAGTCTACAGTGAGAGGGATTTTCTGTTAAGTGAGTCAACGATTGAGATATTTCGGGTGCATTAAGAGGGGTGTAAGAATGTGCTGCTAGAGCTGGGGAGATGGCTCAGAGGGTCAAAGCATCTTCTGTGCAAGCATGAGGACCCAGCTCCAGAGACCCAGCATGCATGAAAAAAGCTGAGCATGGCCACAAGGTCCCCAGATCCCAGTGGAAGGCAGAGATAGGAGGATTCCTGGGGCTTGCTGGATGCCATCCTAGCTGAGAGATGGCAAGAAACCCTATGTCAAAGGAATAAGGTAGATAGTAACAGAGGAAGACACCTGATGCCTTCCTCTGGTCTCTGCACACATACATGGGTGCACATACCATATACACATGTGGATATACATGCATACACCACACATACACATAAACAGCTGCACGCATACATACCACATACACACACACACACACACACCACACACACATGCACACACACCACACACACACACACATACACACACACACACACCACACACACACATGCACACACACACCACACACATACACACACACACATACACACACATACACACACACACATACACATAAACAGCTGCGCGCGCGCACACACACACACACACACACACATGCGCGCGCGCACACACACTACACATACACACACTACATACACATAAACAGCTGCATGCACATATAACACACACACACACACACACACACACACACACACACACTTTGATGAAGTATTGCAGTTTTGAATTCCTGGAGATGGAAAGTATTTCCTTGACAAAGCAGAAAAATAGGATATGTTTGAAAAAGAGTAATTACTGGTTAAAGAAAAATTACCCTTTCAGCATAATTTAACCAGAGGTAAAACCTAGGAAGCAAGAGCTGGTTGGGGGTTAAAAACAAGAAAAGGAAAATAAAGTGCTCATGGGAATGAAATTGGAATTAAAGATTTAAAAGATGAAGAGGGAATTGGTAAATAGGATGCCCATAAGAGACCAAACTTATAAATAATTAGTGATACAAGGAGGAAAACCACAAGGACTTAACAAGAAGCAAAAATCAAGTCCTATCACTGGAATGGAGAAAATCTATAATTCTGAAGCAAAGTATCTGGCCCAATAATTCTTTTCCAAAACAATTGTCAAAGAAATGTGTTCCTAGACAACAAGGTGAACCTGTTATCTGTTGCCATGACAACAGGTAAACCCACAAAACTTTAATAAGATACAACAATAATCGTTTATTTTTATACATGAAGTAAGGGGTTGGCCCAGGGGTCCTGTTGATCTGCATGAGGTCACTTTTCCTACCCATGGTTTTGTCTGGACAACTGGACCCACTTGACAGACACATGCCTCAAACTCATCTGTTCTAGCTTCGTCTCAGGGTGGCAGCAGGGCTCCAAAGAGAACAGACACACACCTGTGCTCTCCAGCTTGTGTCAAGTTGTCTCCTGGGCTGTTAGTCAAAGCAAGTCACATGTTTGAGCCAAAGCCAGGCTGGGATGGGGTAGAAAGTTACTAGATGAACGAAGCGAACGCAAAAGGGCTCCACAGTGGGACCAGCCATGCAATTCCTCTGTCTGCCCATGATCTGCAGCCAGAGACCCCAGATCATGATAGCCCTGTTGAGTTTATTCGCCGTGTCAATGCAGCTGGAAACCACACTGCGGGAACCCTCGAGACACGCTAGGAAGACGACATCAGAAAGATGAATGAGATCTGTGCTTATGCCAAGTCATATGGGTGCAGGGAAGCGGCCTGTGTTGGATGTTGTTGGGATGCAGGGCTATTTAATGACTGGGTATATTGGTAAACATCCCTCTGGAAGCAGCAAAAGCTAGACAAAGGCCAAGGGCATAAGCAATGCAGAAGCAGAAGTCACTTGAATAGCCACAGCATTGTTGGGGGAGGCGGGGCCTGGCCATGTCTTGGCTTTGGGCTTTTTTTCCTTTGAAGCAGAACCTCACTCTGTAGCCCAGGCTGGCCCCAAGCTTGTGGCAATCCCCCTCTTCCAAGGGCTAGGCTTATAGGCATGAACCGCCTTGCCCAGTTGATGTTCGTGTTTCATCAGTGTTCACACATGGCCATGCCACACCTTGCTCTGCTCTGCTCCGTTGCAGTCACAGAGTGAAGCCACACCTGAAACTGATGCTCTGTGAAATCATTTTATGTTCAGCACCTGTGCTCTGAAGGCCACTGTCACACAGCCAGCGCCTGGATGTCCCTGCTGCTTTTCTCAGATGCCGCTCACTACCGCTTAGCTCCCCTTCGAGTTCATTTAATTCTCCCATCAGTCATCTCAAGAGATGATTCAACATCATAAATTGGAATAGAGAAAGAACTAAAGCTTTGATACAGCAAGAGTCAAACATAAGCATGAATGAACCCAGTGAAACTGAGCAGTACCTAAATAAATATTACACAGTGAGAAAATATGAAAAGCAGTCATCAACTGAGACATGCAAGCCAGGCCCGGAATTTATTAGTAATGCAAGCTTAAGAGCTCTTCATAGGCTTTCATGGATTGCAGTCTCAGACAGAACAGTGGGTGAAGTGTTTGCTGCACAAGCCTTGGGACCTGAGTTCAAATCCCCAGCACCCACCTAAAGAGCCAGGTGCAGCAATATACAGCTGTAACCCTAGCAGGAGGCAGAAACTAGACAATTACAAGGCCTGCTGGCTAAGCCGGAGCAGTTGAACTAGCTGAAGAGTTGAACTTTAGGCTCAGTAACCGTAAGGTGGAGTGAGATTGTAGAAGACACCCTACAGTGATCTCCAGCCTCTACACATGCATGTGCAGGTGATGTGCGTACACACATATACACACCACACACACACACACACACACACACACACACACACACACACACACACACACACACATACACACACACACACACACACACACACACACACACATACACACACACACACTACACACACACACACATACACACACACACATACACACACATACACACACACACTACACACACATACACACACACACACACACACACACTACACACACACTACACACACATACACACACACTACACACACATACACACACACACACCCCACACACACACACTACACACACATACACACACTGCACACACACTATACACACACTGCACACACACATACACACTGTACACACACATACACACATTAAACACACACTGCACACACACATACACACTGCACACACACATACACACTGCACACACACATACACACTGCACACACATACACACATTAAACACACACTGCACACACACATACACACACTGCATGCACACACATACACTACACACACTGCACACACTATACATACACTGCACACATACACACTGCACACACAAATACACACATTAAGCACACACACATACACATCACACACACACACTACACACACATACTACACATACACACTGCACACAGTAGCCACTTCATGCAGCTCACCAGCAACTTGTGGAGGAGAGCAGACAGAACAGGACCCAGTTCAGAGCCTCCCCCCTCCCCCCTTTCTTCTTTTCTTTAATACAGAACCTGTGCAATCAATCTCTCTTCTCTCTGAAGGAGGTAAGCTGGGCCACAGGCAAGTCCTCAGCTCTGGAGCAGACCTGGACTTAAACCCAGATTTCTCAATGAACAACTGTGGCATGAGAAAGCATCAGGCTCTCTGTATCCTCGGCATCTGGACCAGGAACAGCACTTATAAGGAAGTGTAAGCTGGAACCCTGGCTGCATAGTACCACTTGCTTCTCCTGTCTTCTTTAAGCCAGAGATGCTATTCATTTGTTGTAATGAGAAACATGTCAGAGGACTGATTGTTGCCCAGGTGGGTTGCCATGGAGCTCTATGGCCTCTGAGAGCCCTTCCTCCTCCTCTGCTTGTTTATATCACCCAGCTCCCCCCATCTCACCCCCAGCAGGGAAGGTATGAGTGAAATCACCCATCACTCCATGCAAACACAGCCTCCCACTAAAAAGTCACTTGGTGACATGTTTGCAGAGCTAAATTGAATGTATTCCATGGCCAGAAGACAAACACAGTACAAGTGGGCAGCTCTGCCACTTCCTGGGAAATCCAAAATTAAATTGGTCTGAATGGCCAGGCCCAGCCAGACTCCAACAACTAGATTCTGCAGGGCTCGGCATCTAGATGAAATGGGAGCTGAGCTTGGCCAGGGAAAAGGCAAGCAAACCCTTCTGGAAGTGTTCATTAGCCTTGACGGACACTTCAGGTATCAGTCCTCCCAAGCTCTGTCAGCAGAACTGTGGGCTCTGATGATTTATCTAGTTGCTATTGATCCTTCTCAGGCAATTCAGAGAAGGAAATTTTCATGAAAGAGCCTGGGAAATGGAGCGAGTCCCTGGGATGGGCATATTAGCTGCAATAATTCTCCACTAGGTCCCTGTGTGCTCATGTCTCTTTATAAAAGAATTCTCTCCAAAATGTATACGTTGGCTTCCTCTGGATAGGACATAGTACTTTCCCATGTATTGCACTCATTTCCCCCAGTTTCTCTCCAAGAATGCGGGGACTTTGAAAGACACATAGGCTCTGTGAACTGTGTGGACTTTCTCAGCTGACTGGGCTGTTCTGGAGGAATTGAGGCAGCTTAGCAATACCCGGGAAGCTAATCTTCATTGTTGACTTAACAGACTTGAGATAGCACAGCAAAGTTCCGGGGATGCCAGTGAGGGCATTTCCGGAGAGAAGTTGGGTTTTGTTCTAGTCTATTTTGCTTCCTTTGAAATGAGATCTCACTCTGTAGCCCAGGGTGGCCTGAAACTCACAATCCTCCTGCCTCAGCCTCCTGAGTACAATGATTGCAGGCATGCACTACCAGAAACCTCCAACTCAGAGAGGCACTTTCTGTTTCAAGTTGTCCTATACCATTTGGTACTGTACCAAGTCATACAACATTGTACAACACTGTAGAATAGAATACAGCATAGTACAGTAGACAGTGTGTATGTGTTATAAATACATGTTCATGTGTGCCTGTGGGGTTAATATACACACATAGCCATAGACAGTGATATGTTTGATATCTCTACCCCTTACCTATCAGCTCTGGGCTTACAGTAGTGCACCAACTCAGCTCTTCTTGCTTGTGGGGTAATCCCTTTATGGGCTCATTCATCACTGGAAGTAAATGAACACAGAGGAAGGAGTCAGGAAAATGTATGAACTAGAGAGGAGAAGCAGGAAGACGTATCCAGTGGGAAAAGCAAGAACATGAACATGAGGCAGACAGGGACAGCCACCACCATTGGTTCAGCTTTTACTCTCCGGAAGAATGCCCTCAAAGAACACTGGGTTGAGTAGGTACCCACTGTCACAGCAGGAAACAGAGCCGCAGAAGGTTGGCTGAGACCTTGTTCCACACCTGGGCAAGTGTGTGTGGCATCAAGAGTAGGGGTCTAGAAGCCACCACGGACTGCTCCAGGCTAACGTAGCTGCACTCTCCATGATGGTGAGCTTTGCAAGCCTAGCTGACTGGGAGAACACAGAGCCCCATCCATGCAGAGCACACCTCTGTGTCTTCCCTCCTGTCTCCTGGTGTGTGAAGGGATGAGCATGGAGTGACCAGACAGAGCAAAACAGGCTGGGACCACCCACTCCTCACCTGCAGGAGACCTGACAGTTTGTGGAGACACTTGACCTGGAGCTTGCCAATTCAGTTAGGCTGACAGGGAAGTGAGGCCCAGGGATCAGCCTGCCCCCCTCTTCCCAGGGCTGGAATTTTCAGGATCTGCCACTGCACCCGGTTTTGAAACAGGGGTTCTGAGACTCAAACTCAGGTCCTCGTGTGTTTGAGTACTGTACCTAGTGAACCATTTCCCCAGGCCCTATTACGTATATTTTCAAAATGTGGGCACCAAGGTCCATACAAATGTCATCAGGACCACAGGGGAGGTCAGAATAAATGCATGGCTGGTCCTGGGGTATCAAGCCCACCCATCCACCCCCCTTACCTTAACAGCACTGGGGACTCTTGTTCCTGGGCTCCATCTGCCATGTTCTCCTCCTTGATAGGGATAACACACATCATGAGGAGAAACCCATGGCTCAAATGAAGACAGAGACTTCAGAATGTGCCTGGGTGACCCCAGAGAAAGGATGCTTCACAGTGATTCATTAGCCAGCAGCAGGCCCAGGACAATCCATCATGGCTGCGTTCTGTTTGCCTCGCCTCTTTTCTCTGGAGTCAAGATAGATGTAAAGGCTTTCTACAGCTCTCTTCTCATGACATATGTCCTTGGGCTGCAAGGCTCCCACTACACCTTCTGTCAAAGTGTTATCTATCAGAGGAAGGCTGAAACACATGGGTAGAGCAAGTACCATCTGCAACCCTGAACTTTAGCACAATGCCTTAGTCCATGGAAGTAAGGCTCTGATACCAACCCACACCCCACTTCCCAGTGACCCCCACAATCGTGCTAGTGACACAGTCAACTGGGCCTTAAAACCTTCAGCTTCAACATCTGTCTGGTCCTAGGCCAGTGGAAAGAAGTGTCCCCATAGACATTTTTGAATGTTTGAATACTTGGTCCCCAGCTGGTGGAGCTGTTTGGGGAGATTATAGGAGGCAGAGACTTGCTAGAGGAAGTATGTCACTTGGGGTGAGCTTTGAGAGCTCCCCCTCTCTTTCCTGAGTGTAGATGAAAATAAAAAGCAGTTTTTTTCCTGACTCCTGCTATGCCCTCATAGCATCGATAGACTCTAGAACTGTAGCCAAAACAAACCCTTTTCTCAGTCGCTTTCATCAAGTATTCATGACAGCAACAGATAACTGTCTAACACAAGATGTTTCTTGTTTGAGCGATGGCTTTCCTACTGGGTGATGTCCCTTGTTCTCCCACCTGCTTCTCAACTTACTCCTGCCTTGATGTCTGTCTGTCTGTCTGACAACTGAGGCCTGATGATCATTGTTGGCTCTCTGACATCCACCACAAATACATTTTAGTCAAACCCCAGTTCCTAGTGAATGAGTGTTTGCCAGGCTTCAGACACTCAACTGGTTTGTCTTTTCTCAATTGATTTGCCACAGCAAATGTTAGGTGTTGGGGGATGTCCTTCTGTATATATGTTTCTCTTATTGGTTGATGAACAAAACACTGTTTGGCTAATAGCCAGGCAGGAAGGATAGGCAGGGCTATGAGAAGGAGTGAGGAGAGAGAGGGAGGCCAAGAGAGACACCATGTAGCCACCAAAGGAGTAATAAGTCCAGGCATTCTCCGGTAAGCCAAGACCACATGAAAATACATAGATTAATAGTTGTAGGTTAGTAATTAAGGGAGAAATAGCCAGTAAGAAGCCTAAGCCATCTGCCAACAGTTTAATAATTAATATGTCTCTGTGTGCTTATTTGGGGTGAATCAGCAGTGGGACCAGGCTGGAAAGGAACTCCAGAAACAGTTGGGGGGCCAGGTGGCTTAATTAATGTAAATGTATTCCCCCAGTTCTAGAGACTTGAAGAAGGAAGGCAGAGTGAGCATGGAAGAGTCCTGATGAGGGCTTGCCTCCATTTGCACACAGCTGCCTTCTTGCTGTGTCCTCCATGACAGTTCAATGTCCCTCCCTCTTCCTTCTCTTTACAGCTGCCAATGGTGCTGGATTGAGTACCTGTTCTATGACCTCATTTGACCCCATTGTCCTTGTAAAAGTTCCATCTCCAGATGTAGTCACATAGTCTGGGGATTTGGTATGCTGTCAGAGGTTCCAGTGTGGCCCGTTTGGTGGTACTCGTGGCAGGCAAAACAGGTGTGATCCCTGTATCAGTTACTCATTGCTATGACAAAATCCCTGACAAAGACAACCGAAGGAAGGAAGGGTTAACTTTGGCTTACAGTCTGAGGGTGCAATCCGTGATGGTGGGGATGCCTTGTGGGCAGAAGCATGAGGCAGAGGGTGAGTCACACAGCACCCACAGTCAGGAGGCAGAGAGTAATGAGTGCAGCTCATTTTTCCCTTTTCCCTTCTCATTTAGTTCTGGACCTCACACCATGGAATGGAGCTGCCTGGGTTTAGAGTGGGAAGACCCACCTAATGGACCTAACTGGATAATCCATCACGTGCATCCTCAGAGATTTGTTTCCATGGTGACTCTGAATCCCATTAAGTTGCCAACCAAGATGAGCCTCCATATCCCCATCCTCCTAAGCTCCTGAACCTCAGCCAGGGTCAAATCTTGTCTGTACAATCTGCATGTCCATAAAACTAGTCCCTGTCTCATCCTGTCACCAGGGTCCATGGAGACCAAATGTGTAAAGCCCTTGATGAAGAGATCAACACAGGGAAGAAGCTATGATTTGTGGTCTAGACACACAGACAGACATGCATCAAGTCATCACAAAAGAAGTGGCTAAACCCTAAGTGGCTCCATGCTGTACCAGGAGGGGCATATCTTAGTGTTTCTTTGCTGTGGAGAGATACCATCACCATGGCAACTCTTATAAAAGGAAGCATTTAACTGAGGCTGGCTTATAGTTTCAGAGGTTCAGTCCATTGGCATCATGGTGGGACATGGCAGCCTGCAGGCAGACATGGTGCTGGAGAAGGGGCCAAGTTCTATATTTTGATTCACAGGCAACAGGAAGTGAACTATGTCACTAGATGAAGCTTGAGCATAGGAAACCTCAAAGCCCACCCCCTACAGTGACACACTTCCTCCAACAAGACCACACCTACTCCAAAAAGGTCACAGCTCCTAAAAGTGCCACTCTCTATGGGGGCCACATCCTCTCAAACTACCACAGGGCTCAAATCACAATCTAGACAGAATGCTTGGGGAGGATTCTCAAGAAAGTGGCCCTGAGCTAATCTCTGAAAGAAGAGCATACTGGTTAATTCATTGTCCAGTAGACACAGGCCATATCTGGATGTCTGGAAGAGGTAACTTCAATCGAGAAAAGGCCTCTGTCAGATTAGCCTGCGGGCAAATCCATGGGGCATTTTCCTGGTTGGAGATAGATGTGGGAGGGCACAGAAAACTGTGGGCAGAACTGCTCATGGGCAAGTTATTTAAGAAAGCAGGCTAAGGAAGCCAGTAGGAGTCACTCCTCTATGGTCCCTGCTTCAGCTCCTGCCTCCAGGCTCCTGCCTTGAGTTCCTGCCCTGACTTCCCTGCATGATGACCTCTGAGCTGAAATAAACCATTTCCTTCCCAAGATGTGTTTGGTCATGGCCTTTGTCACAGCAATAGGAAGCACACTGGAACACAGAGTAGACCAGGAAAGGAGGGAAGGGTCTCTGGCTGGAAAAAATGTACATGCAAGAGCCTTGAGGCAGGAAACTGCAGGGTGAGTGAAGAGGAGTCCTGTGGGCACCCCGCTAATACGAAGAAGGGATTCTATTCAAGAGGAGTCCTGTGGGCACCCCGCTAATACGAAGAAGGGATTCTATTCAAGGAGCCTGAAGAATCTGGCCAGAGAGGCACAAACTCAGGCCATATTTTTAGGAGTCTTCTTTGTCCTAATGACTCTAAGAAACATTGTTATATTTGAAGGGTCAGGACTGACATTTTTTTTCTTTCACCTTTTTAAAATTTATTTTACATACCAACCAGTTTGCCCTCCCTCCTCTCTTCCCCCATCCACTCCTAGTCTCCTTTCAGAAGGAGGCCTCCCATCCTGACATAGTTTTATTGACATGTTTGAAGAGGGTCCATCCCCTGGAGTGCCTCTGTGTGGTAGAGTCAAAAATCTGCACGTTACATTGGTCTCTTGTCTGTTCACTTGGTTTCCCTCCACTCCCCATAGTTCTAGGCAACAACCTGATTGCTCAGACTTCATGCTTTGGGTTGCCTATGTGGCATTGTTGATAGTTTCCCAAGTCCCTAGAAAGTACAAAGGTACATGTGCTTACAGAGTTTGAAACAAGTGTCTTGCCTGACGTTCTGATCATAGGATGGAAAAATCTGTCACATGCTTGCTGTAACAACTGGCCCAGGCAATGAATCCTCAAAAGCCTTCAGCTAAACACACCTTTTGAGTGACTAAATATATGACTTAATAACACTCCGAGGCAGCCATGCCCTTCCGTGTGTGTATTCAGGGGCATGTGGATGAATATGTTCATGAATACATGTGGAGGCCAGAAAATCAGCTATACCAGAAGCCATCCACCTTGGTTTTTTTAGACAGGGTCTCTCACTATCCTGGAACTTATCGTATGGGGTAGCTAGATACTACCTGTCGTCAACTCCTCACTTTCAGATTTCTACAAGTGAACATTTGTTAATTTTAAAAATTGCCTCATTTTTAAGCTTGAGGGATGCCACTCTAGAAAGAAGAGAAGATTGATAGTGTCTCACTGGCCTAAGCTCGGGTGAGCAGGCTGGACATGCTAAGAAGTGTGCTGTAAATGCTTGTCTGTGCTTTTCTGATTACAATCCCACCCCAGCCATGCTTCCTTAAGAGAGGTCGTCAACCATCACCACAGCCAGACATCTGGGTGACGAGGGTACCCTCGATCACTTCTGGAGTTCAACAGATTCCCCCGCTGCACTTGCATTTAACTCAGATATCCCATGGAATAGAACAGTTCCTGGTAAGCTGGGAGAACGTAGTACAAATGATTTTGAAGTTTTCTCGAGAAGCTGAAAGTAAAATGTGTTACTTTTTTCATTGCTCTGACAAAGGCAACTTAAAGGAAGGGTTGTTTATTTGATTCATGGTTGAAAGGAATACAGTCCGTCCTGGTGGGTGAGGCAAGGCAGGAAGACAGTGAGGCACCTGGTCATTTTGCATCCATAGTCAGAAAGCAAAGGGACTTGGACACTGGCCATTGCTGCATTCTATCTGTTCAGTTCTGGAGTATGATGTCCCCACTCAAGTTGAGTCCTTCCCTTCTCCGTTAACCCTCCCTGGGAACACACCCAGAGGCGTGTCTGCTAGGTGATTCTAAAACCCAGTAACAATGAAAACTAACACAAGAAATACAGATTCCCTAACCACCCTTAACTTTGCCACATGGGACACAATGCCCTCTAGACTATAGCAAAGAGACCTAGTCACCAGATGAAGGCAACACTGTTCAACCCTACCAGCTGCAGTGTCCTCCTGGCCAAAGGGAACAGAGACGATCTCCTCACAGTTTGCATTAGAGTTGGGGTTCTTGGAGACACACTTCCTGGAGCGTCTTCAGCTGTGGTCATTCAGAGGCCACCAAAGCTCCAGTTTCCCATTAACCCCAAGCGTGTCATGTCACAACAAGAGAATAATTTCCTAATAGCTAATGAGCCCTTAAGACCTAATTCTTAGAAGTAGATGTTTAATGATTATTGGCTTAACTGCTTTTTCTTTCTTGTTGAGACATCATCAAATAACTCTAGGAATTAAAGCTTTAATGTGTGCTCCTTCTCATGTCCACAGGGCTCTTGTGTATGGAAAGCACTCACTGTTATTTGTGCTTTAAACAAAACTGTGTTTTGTTTAATGATCAATTCATTCTGCTCATATATCTAATAAAGGACACTTTGAAAGCCTATTTTTCTTTAGCATTTAGGTATTGATGACATTTGATTAATTCAATTCCCTTACACAATTTGAACAGCAATTACAAACTTATTATGACTGATTCTTTTTGAAAGCTCTCAGTGCCTTTAACAACAGTCAAAGCAAAGAAAAGCTCAGTGCTTGGAAAGCAGTTGAAAAATCCTTTCACCAGAAGACATCACCATAAATGCTAAGGGCTTGTGGATCAGACCCTCCCTGAAATTATGGATTCCAATTTCCACAGAAATCCCACCAGACACCTTTTTACAATGTATAATTTACTAATTTGGTGTATTCATCTGTGCATATGCCTATCAATTCTCAGTTTCACCGAACTGAAAATGACAATGAAATGATCCGCATGTAAAAAGTACAGTTATAATTTGCTAGTCATGAATATCACCAAGTGGTCACTAGGCAGGGCTTCCTCCCACCACCCACAGTCAGCACTTCCTGCTCTGTGAGAACACTCAGGAGCTAGTTACCCGCTTAGCCACTCTCTAGTACAGAATGCAGAATGATAAACTATAGTCACCATGTCACACATCCTGTCCTCAGAACTTCATCAATGGCACCAGCACCCAGTCCGCCCCTCCAGCACAGTCTCCTCCCCTGCTCACCTACACTCTGTGCTCAGCTCTGGGAATTTGATGTTTTTATTTCACACATACATGATACCATTTGGTGCTTTTCTATCTGCGTACACCTTATTTTGCTTAGCATAAAGACTTCCAGGTTCAACAGCAGGTTGTCACAAGAGACTAACAATTAGAATTCCATCAAGATGCATGGGGATAAGGTTTCATGCCTGACTTCTCTCTGTCTTCCTCTGTCTAAAGCCAAGGTTCAGATCAACTGATCTCCTGCTGAGCCAAGGGGATCATATACCCTAGCCCAGCTTTCTGACAAAGAAAGATGCAAATGTTGTAGATGATAACAGCCCAGAGCCTTAAGTATTGCTCTGAGAACGGAGTGTCTAGAGAGATGGCTGAGCAATCAAGAGCTTGCTGCTCTTGCAAAGAGCCTGGGTTTGCTTCCCAGCACCCACATCAAGTGGCTTGAAACGTAACTCCAGCTCCTGTGCATCCTACTCCCTCCTCTGGCATCTGTGGGCAATGCATGTAGATGGTACACATGCAAGCAGGTCCACATACATACTCAGAAATAAAAACAAGAATGGAGAATACTCAGACATGCTGGAACAGGGAAGCTTGAGTATTGGAGATCTTATTATTTAAGTTTTAAAGCATAGATTTTGAAACAACCATAATTAACATGCTCAAAGATTAAGTAAGATGGGAAATTTCCATAGCAAACTAGAGACTGTATAGAAAGAACCAGGGCTGAGAGATGGCTCATTCACTAAAGTGTCTGCCACACAAGCATAGGACCTGCGTTCAGATTCCCAGCATCCGAGGAAAAGCCTGTTGTGAATGAAGCATGTCTGAAGCCCTTGTGCTGGGAGCTCCCTGAAGCTCATTGGTGGTCCAACCTAGCTGAATTCAGGAACCCCACCTTCACTGAGAGACCCTTTCTCAAAATAAACAAATAATAAATAAATAAATAAATAAATAAATAAATAAATAAATAGTAAAGGATGATAAAGGGCACACCCACATATGTGCAGAGATGTTCATTTGCATGTAACCATTGTATGCACACATATATAAACACACCTACACACACACACACACACACACACACACACACCATACACACAAAGAAAGAACCAAGTAGACAAAGAACTAATACACTCAAGAACAGGTTGAAACTTCAGTCCCTGCAACCTTGAGCCACCTGCAGCCGCAGGGCCAAGAATATACACAAATGGGGTCCAACAAAAGAAAATCCTAACCTTACTTAGAATACGATTTCACAGTTCTCAAGCACAAACTCTGTAGATGACAACATCATTTCACAATCTCAAAAGGTTAGATGTACCTGAAACCATTCTTTTTATGAGTCTTTTATTAAACCTTCAAGGCTAAATTTGAACATTTGTGCAGCGGGTTACACATTTCTTTGAGACATGAGCAAGTTTGCAGTCCGTTCTCATTTTCAATGTTCAGCCAATTCATAACATTTTAGCACACGGTTGGGCACTCTTCTTGAGCAGGGAATGTTGCATCTGCAATGTAACTTACCTCCTGGGCTGTTCTGCTTGGCTAGTGTAGGACGCCTTTAGACCAATTAGTCTATCCTGACTGGCCTGCCAATATTATTCTATTCTTCTTTGACTCGGCGACAATCTTTGTTCATTTCTTCTTGTATACAGATAATACATATTTACTCTTTAAAAAAATCATTCCTTGTGTATGGGCATTTTGCCTGCATGTATGTTTATATACTGCTTTCAGGTAGTGCCCACACAGGCTAAAAAAGGGCATTAGATACCCTGGAAGTGGAGTTGCAGATGGTTGTAAGCCACCAGGTGGGTGCTAAGAATCTATCCCATATCCTTTGCAAGAGCAGCCAGTGCTCTTAACTACTGAGCCACCTCTCCAGTGCCCCAATATTTACATTTCAAGTCTCACCTGCATGTAGAAAACATCCAAATTTATGTAGGATTTTCTCCCTTGTGCTAGGAGCTCCCTTGCACTCTCTGACTGGCCAGCATAGCCTTTTGTATCCTTCCCTTTTTGGAAACTTTAGGCTAATTTTATCTTGTTTCTAACACCACAAATATGACATTCCACAAGTCCAATTAGTTTTCAACTGGCCCTCGTTATCATTATTATTGTTGTTAATAATGGTAACAGTATTTTATACTCTCAAATTGTTTCCTCTCTCTGGTATTCTTGGGAACCCTGTTTCTTTGAAACCACAGGGTGTTCAAGGGTTGCCTTTTGTGAGATCTGTCTCTCCCATCCTCCTGTGGTAGAATACTATTCCATCTTGAAAAGGGAATCAAATCCTGTCACCTGCAACAATGTGGATGGAACTAAAGGACTTTATTTTAAATAAAACAAGTCAGGCAGAGAAAGGCGAGTATTTTGTGTTCTCGCTGGATGTCTAAGAAGTGTATCCTAGAGAGGTAGAGAATAAAACAGTGGTTATCAGAAACTGGGAATGGTGGAGAAGGGGTTGTTGACTGGTACAAGGGTGCAGTGTTTGAGAGGACTCTACTGTTAGTGTAGCAGAATACTTATGGATGATGACAAGGAACAGGTGTGTGTGTGTGTGTGTGTGTGTGTGTGTGTGTGTGTGTGTGTGTGTGTGTGCATGGCATGTATCCAAAGACAGAACAGCTTTGACAAGGAACAGGTGTGTGTGTGTGTGTGTGTGTGTGTGTGTGTGTGTGTGTGTGTGTGTGTGTGTTTTCACGGCATGTATCCAAAGACAGAACAGCTTTGACTATCATTTATCAAGCACAGTCACCTTCAGTTTTTTGAGACAGAATCTCTCACTGGCTTGGAACTTGCCAACTAAGCTAGGCTAGCTGGCCAGTGAGCCCTAGGGAGATGCCTGTCTATACCTCCCCGTGACTGAATCACTCATGCCTTTGTTTACATGGGCTCGGTGGGCTAAACTCAGGTCCATATAGTTGTAAGGCAAGAACTTTACCAGCTGAGCCAGGTTCCCCACCCCCAAGTGCCTCCCAGTCAGGAGGACTGGTGTCAGATCCTCAGAACTCCTGTAAAATGTCCAGCATGACCCCATGGGCCAGTAGCCCTGGTACTCAGGTGGAGAAGGGGGAGAAGGTGTTTGTGGGGCTGAGTTGCTGCTGCGTCTGGCAGGTGGCTGCTGGCAGTTAGTTGCTGAGCATCCATGATACTAACTGATGTCCAGGCCTCAAATATCAATAGTACCAAGGCTGAGAAACTCAGATCTAAGATGTGGAATCAAATAACCTCTAATCAACTCTTCCTTTTTTTTTTAACTCTGAGCATTTGAAAGACCAGAATTTGAGTGTAATAGCCACACCATAGAGTCATTGAGAGTTCAGAGCAAGGCTGCCGCTGTCACAGAGCTGACAAAGTCAAGTTTGAAATGCGCAGTGAGTCCCTTGCAGGGTTGTACACCACAGTTCTTATGTGCCACTCTGCTATGCTGGCATAGGCATTCTGCACTCAGTTCCAGAGGGACCCATTCAAGGTTCTTTCCCATACCAGTCCTTGATTTTTATACATTATCTGCCATCTTCTATCACCCTTAAAGGAAACAGGAACACAAAGCAAAGCCAACGTTTTTTTTGTAGAATGATATTTGTAGATAAACACTGCTGGTGTCCTGGTTGGCAGCTCTGGAGTTGCAGAAAGATCCAGTTAAAAGGAAAATAGTTTGATATTCAGAATAAATAATGAAACATTAGATACTGGTCTCAAGGAATTAAAAACAAACAAAAATCACTAATACTGGATTCACTTAATTTTGGACAATTCTGCAACATGATGATGATGCCATATACTCCCAACTGTCTAACACAGTAATTCTGATGAGTAAAATAGAGCATCTCTCTCTGCCTTTGGAGAGATAGAGCCCAGGGGAAAACATGATCATATCAATGGAAATGGTTAAACTCGCTCCCACCCTCCCCCACACTTAGAAAGTTTGCTGTCCTGATGTTCAAATTCACCTACAGTGCGTGGTTACCTGTGCACACGCCCCTCCCCTTCTCCATGCCCCTCCCCTTCTCCATCCCTTCCCTCCCCTCCCCCAGTCTATACAGCTTTTGAGCACAGTGCCATGAAGAACACACGCACATTTCCATCTTCCCCAGTTTAAGGCAGAGGTGAAGACTCCAATCACATCCTAATTCACAACTAAAAACTTATTTCATGCCAATTTCCTTTGTAGCCAAGCCTGGCACAGTCTGAGCCTCCCCACTGCAAAGGGCAGCAGACGGAAGCAGTCTTCTCTGAGTTGTTGCTGCTGCTTCCGTAGTGGGTCATAGGCTGAAGTCTGAAGTCTGTGTTCCTTTGTTAATGTCTGATTTTCATCTGAAATGGAAAACAAACCTCCATGGATTTTTAGCACATGAGCCAGAGAGACGTGGTCACTGCATGGAAAGCATCAGATGGCCTCCGAGGAGACGCACGGCATCTGATACTTCAGGATCAAGGACCCCCCCCCCTTGGGTTCTTGGAAACAGGGTTTCTCTGTGTATCCTTGGCTGTCCTGGAACTCTCTCTGTAGACCAGGCTGGCCTCAAACTCAGAGATCCACCTGTCTCTGTCTCCCGAGTGCTGGGATTAAAGGTGTGCACCACCATCACATGGCTAGGATCAAGACAACCTTTACAAACATCAGCCACAGAGTCAGGAATTGAGTACAGACAGGAAACAAACCTTCATTATGCCTTCTTAGTTAATCATATCAATGGGAACTCAGCAATGAATGGTTATAAACAAAGCAGGTCTCTCTAACATGTATGCCCGATGTTCTTCAAAGGCAAAGGAACGGACATCAAAAGGTCATCCACCCTGGCTGCAGGAGAGGAAACCCAACAGCATGAAATAATGATGGACATTAATGAAGCCAAAATAAGGGATAGACAATAAATAGGCAGTTAGATGACAGACAGATAGACAGAGAGACAAGTAATAAATAGCAAAGATGGCTGGAAGACAGAGGTTTTACATATATGTATTAAATTATAGATAGATAGATGGATATATGATTTATATGATAGATACATGGGTAGATATGATTGATAGATGGATGAATATAGATGATAGACAGATTATAGGTAGATAGATAATAGATAGATAGATAGATAGATAGATAGATAGATAGATAGATAATCCCATCGAACCTTTCCATGGAGACTGGGGCATCCAGACTTCAAAGATGGTGCTGAGGCTAAGAGGCCCTGAAGTGATTCATTCAGATTGTGAGCTCAGGCTCAGAGCAGTGTTGACTCCAAAGTCAGCATCCTTTCACCAGGTAAGAGAGTTCACAATGGAACCCTCAATGTGAGAAGTTGGGATCCAAAGAACTACTTTCTGGAAGGGACATGTGTCCACTGACAGCCAGGAATGAGAATCTGTCCTGACAAAGAGAACACTTACTTCCAGGAGACACGAGACCACAAGTGCCACTCGCCTCATTTACATAATTGAATTTGGATATTAACTTTAATCAAAATGAACACAAAGAGTAAAATAATAGGTTTTCTATGGAACTGATGATAGACTTTAAGTCACAGGGATAATTTAATTGAGTCTAAATTGCACTAGTTCACAATTTTAATTGAATGGGCTCTGGAACAGCTCTGGAAAACCAAATACAAAAGTTAATGTTAATGGGAAAAGACACTAACTTTTAGATTTTAGTCACTGATGATGTCTATTCCACCACTTTCTAAACTATGTTCCATGGACCAGACTCTTAAAACTAAATAGGATTCCAGGACTCAAGTTCTTTTGGAGAAATGCAGACGCAGTGGCAAAATTGGGGAATTTACAGCACATATATAAATTTCCAAGGAGAAAAGAAAATATAACAGAATGCCCACTATTCTTCCTTGTCATGGAATGTAGACTTCAGCAATCATACACCAGGATGTATTTTCTATGATAATGAGTTTGGGAAATGTTTGTCTGTGCAACTGCTGACAATGTAAAATATACACAAGAGTTAATATCATACAGATTGTAAAGAATAAGCCAAGCACAGTGGCATGCAACTGTAATTTCTGATCATGGGAAGCCATGTCAAAAGGATTATGAGTTCAAGACCAGCCTGGACCACATAGTAATCCCAACAGCCTGTCCCCGAAACAAAAGCAAAAGCAGAGCTGAGGAGATGTCTCAGTGTGTAAAGTTCTCACCTTGAAAGTGGTCCCCACACCACCCAGAACACACATTCAAACAATAGCTGGGCATGGTGGCACCCACTTAAAACCCAGCACCGAGAATGTGGACACAGGTGGCTCCTCAGAGCTCACTGATCAGCCAGCCTAGCCTACTTGGCAAGTTCCAGGCCACTGAGAGGTCTCATCACACAAAACAAGGTGCACAACACCTGAGGAATGACACCCAAGGTTGTCTTTTCTGACCACCACATGCATGCACACACACATGGGCCCACACTTGTACATATGTACACACACACAAACACACACACACATAAAATGGCAAAACAAATCACATTGCTCAATAACCTTCATTAGTTCTCATGCTGTACTTCCTTCTTTCTTTGGAGTGGAGAGAACTGGGTTCTCCTCAGGGGCCACCGACACAAGCTTGTCATGGTCTTTGGGCTCCTAGACTAACTTCTTTAACCTCATCAGAACTGCAAATGCACCTCTGCTTAGGACAATTGACCTCTTAATTGTGTATGGTTCCATGTTTCCTTTTCTGCTCAAATTAAAACAAGGAATGCGTTCCTAGTACATGATTTCATTTTAACAGCTCACTATTGATCTTTGGGGAGCTTGGAGGAAATCATGGGGAAAGGAATTTGAAGCTCAGTGGGCATTAAGTGTAGGTTTAAATCTTTTCATCTTGATGGATCTGAGGCATGCTCTATGCTTTTGATTTTACTTAATGGACTTGCCCCCAAAGAGTCCAATAAGAATTTGGAATAACTCTAAAACTCAACATATGGGAAGCTCTAAAGAAATGTATCAAGAGGTACTGGAAGAGTTTTACTCACACACTTTCATGTTCTTCTAAAATATTTTTACATTTATTTTACGTGTGTGTGCCTAAATGTGTACACACACACACACACACACACACACACACACACACACACACACACACACAGGTGCACACATGCCACAGTGAACACACACAGATTAGAGGGCAATGTTTGAGAGTCAGTTCTCTCCATCCACCATGTGGATTCCAGAGGACTTGGCGGAAAGCCCCTTTGCCCACTGAATCCTCTCCTTCCCCTGTGTGGATTCCAGGGGACTTGGAAGCAAGCCCCTTTGCCCACTGAGCCACTTTCACATCCAGACTTCTATATTCTTATCCCAACCTTGAAGGCGCTCTTTCCTGCATTAAGTCTCAATTGCATGGGTCATATTCCCAGCCCTCTTTAGGCTGAGACACAAGGATAGCAAGCACTGGGCTAGCCAGAGCAAGATAGCAAGATTCTGTCTTGTTAAAAAGAAAAATCATGGGGGAAGGTTTGGAGGTGTTTGTTATGTTGCACAGGCAAGACAACAAGTAGAAATTCAGAGTAGAGGGTTTATATAAATGAATGCTACTTGCTGGGAACTGAGTCAGAAGTTAAAGATAACAGATGAGAGAAGGTGTTTGCATTGAATAAACATACTGCATTGCATACAGTGAACCGACCACTTTCTTAAACACAGAAAATAGTTCACCAGCATCACGAGTCTGCATTGTAAACATTGTTGACCATATCTTAGACGACATCAGAGGTGGTACAGCTGAGAATCTGCCCATAACTTATTTTACTTGCAAGTCTGAGTTCTCTAACATAGAATCTGTCTCTGGGGAAGAGAAAGCTTTGCCATGGCTATACATTATTATCCTATAATAAAAGGAAGAAATTACTGAATAGCTCTATCCTTCTCTACCACCTTCTGGGCTATGACTTGAGAAGTAAAAACTCTCTTTCTCTTCTTTCTTATCTCCTTCCCTCTGTCTCTCTCTCTGTGTCTCTGTCTCTATCTATCTATCTATCTATCTATCTATCTATCTATCTATCCATCTGCTTCCATTAACACTTCCAATTTATTCTTCTGAGACAGAGACTCTCATTAAACTTGAGCTTGCCAATTAGACTGTCTGGCCAGTGAGTTCCTCGGATCTTTTCTGTCTCTACCTTCCCAGCACTGGGATCACAGGCATGTGACATGGGTGCTGCAGTTTGAACTCAGCTCCTCATCCTCATACTGCAAATAGTTTTCTAGCTGTGCCATTTCTTAAACGCAGGAAAATGTCAAACGGCACAATGGTGTCTTCACCTGCACATCCTCAGTAAAGATGGTGTAATCAATGACACAGCCAAGCCTCCTTTGCCCAGCAAGCACCGACAGAGCTTAATTCACAGTTATTTAAAACTAAATGGGATTTAATTGGTTTTATTTTCATTTTAGACTGACTGACAGACTTGACTGACACACCCTCAAGCACAAACCTAAGATGTAAATCTCAACCACCTTTATGTATGTTCCCTCGTGTATAGACACCACTGATGTTGAAAAGCAGGTGATTTCCAGCAGTCTAGAAAGTTCTCTCATATCCCTCCTTATTTCTGTCACCACAGATTAAAATTTAAAGATGTAATTTTTTTGTGTGAATATGAATGTTTTGTCTGTGGGTGTGTATTACACCATGTGCACACAGTGCCCAGTGATGCCAGAAGAGGGCGCCAGATCCCCTGGAACTGGAGTTACAAATGGTTATGAGTAGCTATAAGGGTGCTGGAAATCAAACCCAGGTTCTCTGCAAGAGCAGCCAGTGCTTGGAATCACCAAACCATTTCTCCTGGCCCCATAGACTAGTATTGCTTGTTTGAACTCTATGTAATGGAACACACATTAAATGAATTTATGAATCTGGCTTAATAGTCTCAACCTTGCACTTCTGAGATTTTTCTATCATCTGCAACACAGATGCAGTTTGCTACTTTTCATTGTTGTGTGGTGTGCAAACACTCCACAATTCATTTATTCGTTATAATTTGTGTGTATGCTCGTGTGTGTGTGTGTGTGTGTGTGTGTGTGTGTGTGTGTGTGTGTGCGCGCGCCTAGACACGCATGTGGAGGCCAGAGTTCAACCTTAACTATCTTTCTCAATTATTTTTCATATTTTTTGAAACAAGGCTCTGATTTAAAACTATAATAACTTTTGAGGGATCTGGAGTGATGACTCAGTGGTTAAGAGCACTGGCTACTCTTCCAGTAGAGCCAGATTCAATTCCAAGAACCTACATGGTGGCTCACAACTAAATGCAACTACCATTCCAGAGGACCTGATAACCTCTTCTGGTTATACTTGGTACACAGGGATATACTTGGTACACAGATGTACATGCAGGTCAAACACCGATACTCAAAAGAAATAATAAATCTTTTTTAAAATAATGTTTTTTACTTATCTTGTGGTGGTAGAGATGCCAGCATCACAGACTTACTGACTGAGCCATCTCCCAAGCCCCATTCTCCTACCAATGACATTTGAGTTATTTCCAGTTTTTAGCTATTAGACTGATGGTGATATGAACAATTTCATGCTTATCAGTTAGGGGCATGGGGATTAGAATTGCTAAGCATTGTGTTATCTATTGGATTCTTCCCAAGCATCCAGGAATATTGCAACAAAATCCTTTGACCAGCATACACAATGGCCAGCTGTGTCTGGGCGTTCCAACTGCTCTGCAGCCTCATCGGACTTTGGCCTATTTAATTTTAGCTATCTCGATGGACATAAGGCAGCATCTCTGTGTTTAAATTCACTGCTAACCAAACATGTTTAGCATTTATTGGTCACCTCACCGGCTGGCTGCAAGCATTTTCCTTTATGTGAAGAGTCTGCCTACATCTTTGAAGGACCGGGATACAGCCTGTGACAAGCCAACTTGATTTACAACTTCACACTGCATAAGATTTAAACCATCCTCTCTCATTCTCTCTCTGGTCCCTCCTCATGCTGAATTCCTTCCCATCCCATCCACACCTCCACTCCCCATCAGACCCATGAACTCCCGACCCACTGTGAAGAGCTGTGATGAGTTAGAGATAGAAAACTCCATTTTAGGCTCAACGTAAAACCCAATTCCATTTCCAAACTAAAATAGATTATGACACTTCCAGAGTGCTCATCTCTGCCTGCTTGCTGTTTGGTTAATGCCCGTTTCATGTCTCCATCACGGCTCTGTGATTTACCATCCCAGAGAAAAGAGCCAAGTGGATTCTCTGCCTACCGCATGCTAGAAATACAGCATTACATATATTTGAAAAACCTAAATCACTTTGAGGCCAGAAAAAAAAATCTCAAGTATTGATTTAAACACGTCTTTTTGCAACATGCCTCCCTGCACATGCTGGGGATCATGAATTTCCCTATAAATATTCTGAGGACCACTTATTTTCTATTCTTCTGTCACCCCATGCTGCAGACTCATTCATCCCCGTGTGCTCCCAAGATTTCACATTGCCAGGGGGCCTGGGAAGCAAGCCTGTGCTAAATACACTGATGAGAGCTGCTGCCAGCATTGTCTGACCCACCACCTCCAGGCAACTTCTGGAGATGAAAATGCTAAGCAATGGGTTGTATTAGACGAGTCTTCCCCAAATGGAAAGTTCCAAGAGGATCTGTTATGTGTGTCTATGTGTGCCTGTGTGTGCATGTGGAGGCCAGATGTCAACCTTAGTTCTTTTCCTCAAATGCTACCCATGTTGTTCTTGGGAGACAGGATCTCTCACTGACACCAGAGCTTAGTGACTCAGCTAGGCTGCTTGACCAGAAAGCCTCAGAGACCCGCCTCTGCTTCCTCACTTCTCCGTGCTGGGATTACAAGCACACACCTCCATGTACAACTATTTACAAGGGCTCTGAGAATAAAACCCAAGACCTCATGTATACACAGAAAGCACTTTACTGACTGAGCCATCTTCCCAGCCCTGAGTTCTGGCTTCAATTCATCAATTCTACAACAGCTTCCTAGAGTCTGGAAGAGTTCGTTACTGCAGCTTCTGGAGACTCAGTGTGAGGTGCTCCTGTGTCTCAGGTTATATCACAGAGCAGGTGAGGGTGATGTCATGAAATCGGTGTCTACACTGAATTACAGAGCTGTGAGTTCTGGGAAATGAAAGGACCCATAGCTGCACCTTCCCTGAAGCAGCAAGGATAGGAGGACCGAACGGCAAGATGATGAGTATTTAGAACCAGGGATGAGAAACGCAGAAATAAAGAAAACAAAAGCAAAGTAATCGCTGGAACCAGGAGGTCCTGCATAAGCTGATGAGTTATGCCAAGCAAGTTCATCAAGAGGTATAGCATCAAATGTCATTTGCGGCATCATACGTCATTTGCAGCATCATACGTCATTTGCAGCATCATATGTCATTTACAGCATCATACGTCATTTACAGCATCATACGTCATTTACAGCATCATACGTTATTTACAGGGGTAAAAATGGCCAAGGTCAGCAAAGAAGTAAGAAACACAATGTTGGCAAAGAGGACTCAGGATTCTTCAGACACAGCTGCCCAAGGACTGATAACCACAGCCCAGGAGGAAGAATCGGGTCCCCAGAATCCATGTACTGGGGTGACATCCTAAGTGTACTATGGAGTTTCTTTTTAAAAGATTCCAGAAAAATATCCCAGGAACTCAAGGGAGAAGTGAAAAAGAAAGCCTTTTTTTTTTTTCATCCCATTCCTCCCTCCAAGGACTTTTTAATTTTTATTTATTTATTTATTTATTTTTTATGAGCTGGAGCGATGGCCCGGCAGTTAAGAATACTTGTTGCTCTTGCAGAGGACCTGGGTTCAGCTGCCAGTTACAAAGGATCCAATGCCTCCTTCTGGCCTCCTCAGGCTCTCACATGCACGTGGTACACATACATACATGCAAACACTCATACACATAATAAAATAAAAGCTAAACTTTTTAATTGAATTTTATTTATTTTACTTTTCAGGGGATTCCCACGTGCCAGAAAGCCCAGGTAGAAGACAGAGAATCATGTGGGTCCTGGGAATCCAACTTGGACCCTAGGCTTGGTGCCAAACCTTTCTATCTCAATGCCCCTTTTTATTTTTGATATTTGCTAGTCACTACTTTAACTTCTTTTTAAAAACTTGATTGTAGTGCTGGAGAGATGGCTTATCAGTTAACAGAAGTTCTGAGTTCTGTTCCCAGCCCCTGTGTTGGATGGGTTACAATTTCCTATAAACTCAGATCCAGGGCACCCAGCACTCCTTCTGCACACACTTGCATGTATGCACACGCATACACATGCACACACAGAGCACATGCATATACACAGATGTGTGCACACACAGAGAACAAGGGGAGTAAAAATAAAAACAAACCTCACCTTGATTGAAGCCAGGAGTGGCGACTCATAGTTGTAATTTCACCACTTAAGAGGCTGAGACAGGAGGACAGCATGAGCCCAGGCTACCCTGAACAAGTTCCAAACTAACTCTGAATATGGAATGAGACATAGTGTCGAAAATACATAAATACATACATACATACATACATACATACATACATATATACATACATACATATTTGCTCTTTATTGGAAATTTCTAAGGATTTGCTTGAGCTACAAAAAAAATGTAATTTAATTAGAAGAAGAAACTAAAATTTCCTAACTCAAAATGTGTGCTTCTATTAGGGAACATTTGACCATCTTTGGAACATAGCCAATGCCTCCCTCACCCCCTGTCTTCTGACTACACTTTTTAAATATCCTGGCTGCTTGCTACATGGCCACTACAGCCAAAATAGGCTTGAGTCTGCCTCTTCCCAGTGTGTTAGAAACTCTGTAAGCGCCCACACTGGGTCCCATTGTGAAGAATTTTCACAGGTCTTGTTAGCTCAGGGGACATCTGGCAGTCATTGACCAGCACCCGATCTCCAGTTCTCATTTCAGAGTTACCAGCACACTTTCTGCCACGCATGTGTCTTTCCTCTTCGGATGCATTTCCCAAAGCCTTTACCCATGTGTGTGGATCTGCTTGCCACCATCCCATCAAATTACCAGTGAGCCCCTACCATGTGCCAGGCACTGCTGGCATCACTGCCAAGGGAGTGGCAATAACAAGTCCTGCAGTGGTTTTCTCCACTGAAACAGTAGCTGGGGCACTGGTGAGACTCAGAAAAGAAAGAAATTAATTTGTCTGGGAAAGTTCAGACTTGCAAGATTCATGGAAAGCCCTCCCTAGAGTTATGAAACAGTGATGCTCTCTGTGTATGGGGGTGGGGGTGACCTCTGGCCAGCAGAGCTGCTAAGAGGAGCTTCTGAGCTCTGCAGACCTGCCTATAAGTCATGCGGAGAGCTCCAGGGGTGCAGCTTTCATGAGTCCTCGTCTGCACTGATGGCTGCTTTTCCATGACCCAGCTGCTTTTGAGGCTCTCCGCTCCTGTCAGTGACCCCTCACACATATTCCTTCCAGTAACTCTGATGAAAACTCATTGGTTCACCTCATTGGACTTGGGTCTGTCATCTGTCAATGGAAGTCTCAATGGAAATGCTTACTCATAAACTCTGTGACTAAGGCTGTGGAGAATGTACCAGAAGATTGACATGACCCCTTGAGGAGTCAGAAAATGCTTCCCAGCTAGCAGTTGGGATGCTGAATTTCAATGGTCAATTTGATTAGATAAAAAAAAAAAAAAAACCTCCTCAGTCATTACCAAAGCCATTTCCAGTGAGTGAAAACTGAACCGTGGAGCCCTGTCCTGAACATGGGGTAGCACAGTCCTGTGGGCTCACGTCCAAGAGCAGAGACGGAGAAAATCAGAGAGCCAGTGTTTTCTTCCCTTTCTCTCCTTGACCTGTCATCAGCCATCAGCATGCACCTCCGCAGACAGGAGACTTGCCTGATGCTACACCTTCCAGACATGATGGACCAGATTCCCTGGACCACGAGCCAAAGCATACCCTTTCTCCCTCACGTTGCTTCTGCTAAGTGTTTTGTCACGGCAATGAGAAAAGTGATGCATATCACAGGTCACCACTGTCTACCAAGATTCTACCAAGAGGAAGTGACAATCATCACCACATGTCACACATTGCTCATTTGGGGTGAGAAGCCAGGGAGGGGGCACCAAAGTCCAGTTAGCATCAGCACAGACTCCAGAGCACAGACTTCAGATGTGGGTCACCGACGGGCACACCCACCCTTCCATGTCTGGCAGCAAGAAAAGAAAAATACTGAAAACAGTTGGACAAAAACTCCCCATTGGTCGTTGTCTTGGAGTCCTTTCCAGCTGCCAGGAGAAAATGCCCTAAGAAGGGCAACTTAAGGGAGGAAGGGCTGGCTTGCTTTAGAGTACCGGTCCTCACTGCATCGTCATAAAAAGGAAGCTGCAGCCATCTATTAGCTTGTTTCTGTGATCAGAAGAAAAGAGCGATGCAGATACATGAAACTGCTAAGGTTCCCCTACTAGGGGAAGGTCCCACCCACAATTACAACGAGTCTTCCCTATTAGCATACTCCAGACAATCCCTGATTGGTTCTCAGAGGCCAGCCTTGTCCACCAACCTTAACATAGGCAATCTCACAGGTGTGCCCAGAGGCTTGGCCCCCAGGTGTTGAGTTTCAATGCCCATCATCACAGTCTTAAGCAGGCCTTTCCTTCCTTAAGATGCGTCCTGTCACCATTGAAGTCCTAAAGTATGATGGTAAAGCTTTGGACCTGTGCAGGGAAGGGAGCAGGCATGTCAGCTAGAAGGAACAATAAGCACATGCAGAGACTCTGGAGATGGAGAGAGCATGAGACAGTGGTTGCACTGGGGCTGATGAAGAGGCAGGGGCCCGGATCCTGCAGTGCAGCCCAAGCGAAGAGCAGAGTTACTATTCTAAGTGCAACGAGAAGCACTTGCACTCATTTAGCAGGAAAATGGCATAATCCTATCTCCACGCAACGCCTCAATTCCTGGCTTTCAAGTCATTGAGTACTCTACACTAAGTGAGGAGAGATGCCAGCCCCGCTCATCTATCTATCCCAGGAGTGCAGAACACTCACAGAATGCTTTAAGAACATTTTATAAATGAAATGCCTCCCCCGGATGCCTCGGTTACCAGAACCTTCTTTATCTTTTTCAATAATGCATTATCAACAAGTATACAGAGACCAAATTCGTCTTCGATCACAGTCATGCGTAGCTTAATTACCTTGTCAGCCTCCTATACTTACAAGAGCGCTAAAATAAAAACAAGAACAGTGCCCCCTGCAGGTACACAATGCAATGGTTTACCCTCAGCCTCTGCTCCTGAGATGTATATGTTTGTCTTCATATGTGTATCTTTGTTTATGAATGTGTGTCCTTAATCCACTCCAAAAATGTGTTAAGGGGACTTACAAGAATAAAGAGAATGGGACGAGAGAATGGGACAGAACGAGAACACAGACTCAACGGAGGAGGAAAAGAAAGGGGCAGCGATGAGAGGGGACAGAGCTGGTTGGGGGTTGGTGCTAACAAGTGCTTTCCCAGGGTGTCCTGAGCTGGGCTTTCAGCTTCTTAGGTGCCTGCATTGTTGGGATTAGAGGAGACTAACTAACCAGATGCTTCTTTAGAAAGTTCAGAACCAATTAAAAGACAGCAAAAAGAACATTCAAATAAACAACGCTGGTCCTCATTGGGCTCTGGAAAAGCTGCATTGGAAAACTGGTCTTGGATCTGAGACCAGAATAATTTTCTACAGGAAGTGTGTGGGTTCATCTCTGAGAAGAAGGTGGGTGACTGGTGGTGGGCCTCCTCCCAGCCCTGAGAAGGCCTGCCTGTCAGCATCCGCAGAAGACCTTCATCCAAGTCAGGAAGGCCTGCAGGCTGCAGCAGGCCCCTCAGCCACTGTGTGAGGTCGCCAATCAATAAGTTACACCCTGTCCTGGAATTGGCTTAAGAAAGGTAGTGCAGCCTACAGAGAGAGCCCATTTGGAAGACTGCTACAAAACACAGGATCTGAGTTTGATTCCCAGAACCCAAGTAAAAATTGCTAGGCATGGTACCATATAATTGCAATCCCAATCTCACAGCTGGGGCAGATCCCTGGGCCAACCAGCCGAGCCTACTTAGTGAGCTCTGGCCCAGTAAGAGGCCCTGTCAAAAGAAAAGGAGCCAGGTGTCCTTTCTGTACTGCAGAAATGCACCGCAAGCATCATCTTGCATGGCCCTGTCAAACACTTGCATGCACCACATCCCCCACAGGGGTTGCTATGAAGCAGATTCCAACCCTTGGACCCGGAGTGGGAGGTGAGGTTCTGACTTCATCAAACAACCAGGTGCTGCAGGTGTAAGAAGAAACTGAAATCCTGGGCCCAGCCAAGGTACCAGCTTGTCTCTCAGGAAGAGATGCCACACGGTTCTTACAATTTGTCAGAACACCTTGCAGGACATACCAGACCCCAAACTATGATGGGCAGCATCACACCGTGACCAGGACTACTTACTTACACACACCTCAAACCCTCCATGTAAACCTGACCCTCATGCCAGGACCCTGAGGGTGGACTTGGAAGCGGGTCCCAAAGCCTCTTCCTACTCCTAATGGGGCCACACTGAGCAAATCTCCTCTGTTCTTGATATTTAATGAATTAATAAAGAAGTAGGTACATTACAATCTCATAAATGAGCAATTTAGGATAGTCTGAATATTTATATAGCTGTTTATCAGTGTGTCTCATTATAATTGGTTTGAGAGTTGCCTCTCGTTAGGGTTGACTAATCTTGTGTATTTTACTTTTGATGCATTTAAAAGTTTTATTCTGAGAAAGAGGTCCTAGGCAGCTCCAGGATTCCAAGAGAGAATGAATGCCATGGGAGATGTCTCAGACAACAGTGATTGCCTGTTCGGTGAGAGATTTTCTCAAAGAATATAGTGGAGTGTTCCAGAGGAAAATACATTATGTCAACTCTGGACTCCATATACACATGCATGTACTCACACACATGAAAACATACACAACACATGCATATCACAAAGTTTGAAATTAAATTAACCCCCCAATAGGCAAGAGACATGTCCCCAAAGGGGCTGCAACCCATTATGGTGACAGTGTGCTCTGTGGCCACATTCTTCAGCCAGCCTGAGACGTGGGGCATGTGTCTTCCCTCCCCAGCCCTCAAAACCAAGTATTTCAGAGAGCGATTGAAGGGCTTAAGGAGTTAGCACTGTTAGGGTGCCTAGCACAGTGCTCAGCTCAAAGATAACACCTTACACAGAGAAAAGAAGACTTCAATAGGATTAAGAGTTTGCTACTCTTCCAGAGTACTCAAGTTCAGTTTCCAGCACCCACACAAGGGTGTTCACAAACACCTGTAACTTCAGCTCCAAGGATCTGATGCCCTTTTCTGGTCTCTGAAGGAATCCACACCCACGTGATGTACACTTGCACAGACACGTGTACATAGAATTTTTTAATTGTTGTATATACTATAGATTAGTATGCTTATAGGAATAAATAAAAATATTATAATGCAGGCTAATATATTAATAAATAATATATAGTTCTTTATGTATATTAGGAACTAGATTCAAGAACTCTGCTGTCTAAACTGCTCAACACCCTCCCCCCCCCCCCAGACAGACATACTGCAGAAACCCTGTTCTCAGGGAAGCCACAGCTTCCTGGGGTAAAAGGGCAAGCTCAGAAACAAGAAGCTACGGTTGAGAACCCAGGAAGGCTCTGTGGGAACCTGGTGCAAGGAACCACAGGCCTGGGTTGTGGGGAGGAAGCAAAGCTTCGAAAGGCTCACCAGACACCTCTCTGATAACAGGAACTGCATCCCTCCTCCGCCTGGCTGTGGTTTCTGCTAATTCTCGCTTCTGTTCACCTGGAAAGCTCCTGTCTTTAAAAGCTCAGCCTCCTTGTTAGCATTTTTCTGTTTTGTTATGAGTCACTCCCAAGGAATCTCCACACTGATGGGTGCTAGCATTCCACACAGCCGTCTTTGGATGTAATTAATGCCTGATGCCACCGCCTTGCTGGAAGAAAGCAATTCTATACTTGGGGAAAGAGTTTTTCGCACCAGGGCACAGTCCAGTCTTCCAGGGCCTGGAGACTTCCAGATGGCAGGGCACACAGTGAAATGAGCAGCCTGCACCAGCATCCTCTTGGCTTCAGTGCCCAGTAACAGCAATTTGGGGATTCTTGAATGGTGTGTCTGTGATGGGGGAGGGGGGAACCATCCACTTTGGGGTTTGCTTTTGAGGCATATCTCTCACTGGCCTAGAACTTTCCAAGTAAGTTAGGCTGTCTGAGCAATGGCCTGGGAATGGTTCCACTGTCTCCTCCTCCCCAGCACTGGGATTATACTCATACCTCACACACTCAGTTTGTTGTTGTTGTTTTCAAGTTAGTTCTGGGGAGTCCAACTCAGGACCCACCTGACTAACAGGGACACCTCCCAAGCCCTTCCTGAATGCTCTCACCAGCAGTTGGTACTGTGGGCAACTGTACCCCTCATTCACTGGGCTGTGTTATGTGCAGGGTACCACCCAGACTGCTTTGTGCTTCCCCTTGACATCAGCTAGGGCTACCATGCAAACCACAAACTGAGTGACCCAGCATTAACTTACTTTCTAGGATCCAAGTCCTAGATCAAGGGGGCATGGGGAGGCCACTTCTAGCTTTTGCGTTACTGTCTTCATCACTCAGTGTTCACTCCGTACACCCTGTGCCATGGTCCTTTCTCCAAGGAATACTACATAGGACTACTACATCTTAACAGAGTTGCCTACTCATAAGCCATACTCCTCAACACTGAGTCTAAGGGGCTTTGTGTGAATGCATGACTTTGGCAAGGGAAACAAATCATCCCATCACAGTGTCCGGGTTAGGATTTCTATTGCTGAGATGAAACACCATGACCAAAAAGCAAGCAGGAGAGGCAAGTTTTATTCTGCTTATACTTCCATATAGTTCATCATCAAAGGAAGTCAGGACAGGAGCTCAAGCAGGGCAGGGACCTGGAAACAGGGGCTGATGCAGAGGCCACAGTGGGCTGCAGCTTGCTGGATTATGCTTTCCTATAGAACCCAGGACCACAAGCCCAGGGATGGTCCAACCTACAGTGGGCTGAGCCCTCCCCCATCAATTGCTAATAAGAAAAATGTCCTACAGGCTTGCCTGCAGCCCCATCTTCTAGAGGCATTTTCTCAAACAAGCTCTCTCCTCTCCAGTGACTTCAGCTTGTGACAAGTTGACATAAAACTAACCAGGAGGACAGCATCTGAGCCAAAGGGAGAGATTGCTAATGAGGACCCATGACTTTGAAAAGTGACATGATGAGCTGTCTTGTGACTGTCTTTTCCTGGGGAAATGCAACACGAATGTCTCTCTACCCCAGAAAGGGAGCCCAGGACACCCTAAAGTACTGATCACATCAGAGTCCAACCTGGAGACCCAACGAGTTTTTCTTGGGATCAGTAAGATGAGCGTGGGTGAGTGGTTACTTACAAGGAGCAGGGGGGACTCAGCAGCAGCTGGGTCATGGGAAAAGCCAACCCAGGCACAGGTAAGGACTCACTGAAGCTGCCATCCTAGAGCCCTCTGCTCAGCTTGCAGGCATTTCACAAGGGAGAAGCACTTCTCCGTGGCTCAGATGCCAGCGCCCCCTCACACCATAGCTGTGTTCTCCTTTTATAAAGCTTGGAGGGGCAGTCAGACCCTCCCAAGTGTCTACTTTCCCAGACTTGTGACCTTTTATGTCTCTCTTGAGTCTCAGGAGCCTTCCCCACCTCCTGGGGAGGGGGATGTTTAAATTTGAAGGAAGCTGCCTTACAACAGAGCTCTCAGCCCACACAGCCCAGGGAACTGAGTTATCAGCTCTGAGCCCTCAGCTCTGCCTGGCTCACCGGCTTTCTGTGGGCATGATCACCACACTAGTCTAAGTGAGACAGGCATCCCCAGCTTTTATCCCCCAGACCATCCCAGTCAGTCCCAGAGCAGGGCACAGGACTCGGTCTTCTTGAGTTCACCACGTAACAAACTCATTGCTACAGTTCACAGACTCCGCCTGCCCCCCCCCATTTCAAATCACACCTGGGCCTCTAACACCTGTCTTTAGAGGATGTGGGAGCCCTGGATGTAGTCTCCCACCCCAGAGATAGATCTCCCAAAAGAACCCAGTCTCCTGGTGGATGCGACCCTAACCTATGACTCCAGGGCAGGCTGCAGTGCAATTCCTGGGCCCCCCAGGAAGCATAAGGCGCTCCATCGGGAGCTGCAGCTGTAAATGCCCACACAGTCATTATGAGGACCAGGCTGTTAAAATACACTAAGCACACAGCCTGGCATTGGTAGATGGGGACTTTCTCCACAAGTGTTTCCTCCGAAGCTGTGTCCCTCTCTCACTCCCAGCCTGAAATCCTTCCTGCAACACATCAGCAGCTAGAGACAGAGTCACACGTTCTGAATAATATGGCGTTTATTCCTCTCACCTTCACCCTCGCTCCTTCCTGCCTTCCCAGGAGCCACCAAGCTCCTATACCTTGTGCTGTGTCACCTACCGCAAAGAACACGAGCCTATGGGTACAGGTTTCTCCCTGGTGACCCATGAGCCACTTCTGTCCCTTCTAAAGTAAGGACCAGATCATCCGAGGCAACAGAAGCAGAGTCATTCTCCTCTGCACCGCATTTCAGAGCAGGGAAGTGACATTAAGAATCATAATTTGTCCCTATCCTTCATGTTCCTTTCTTTGGTACCTTATAAGATACCAAGTCCCCATCAGAGCAAGACAGCAGGTACTTTCTCAAGGAAATTCTAGAACAAATGACCACCCTGGGGACCAATGGGAGAGATCATCCTTGTAAGAATGAGAAGTCCTGGTGTAAAAGGCCACTGAAGAAGAACCAATTTCCATGGAAATATAGACACACTCAGAAGTAAGACCATGTTTTCCAGTAGACTGAACCGTAATGTTCACCAGTTTTCTCCTGGGGCACCCACAATTTCTTTTCCCTTTAAGCTCCACTCCTACTTACCCACCTGCCTTCAACATTTAAGTCTGAAAAAGGGACATTTGTTTCCTTGAGAAAGATGACAGAAGAGAGTTCTCAATTCACTGTGCATGGACACCCAAGTCCCCAGCACAAATGTTCACTGACTTTTTGGGGTCCCATCCAATAACTCAAGGTATAAGATCATATTCCATGGCAAAAACAATGCTCTAACACTGTGGTTCTCAACCTTCCTGTTTTAATAGAGCTCCACATGTTGTGGTGCCCCCCCCAACCGTAAAATTATTTTTGTTGATATTTCATAACTGTAATTTTGTCACTGTTCCTGAATTTTAAATATCTATGTTTTCCGATGGTCTTTGGGCTACCACTGTGAAAGGTGATCATTCGACCCCCAAGGGAGTCACAACCCATAGGTTGAGAACTACATGGGCTCTAACAACCCATGAGTGTGTGTGTGTGTGTGTGTGTGTGTGTGTGTGTGTGTGTGTGTGTGTGTGTGCGCGCGCGCCCATTTGTACACACTCACACGAGTGTACATTCACCTTCTGGGTTATTGATCTTCACTGTTAACTGGAATCATGCAGAAGACAAATTTTTGGGTGTGTCTATGAAGTTGCTTCCAAAGAGGTGCCACTGAAGAGAAAAGACCCGCCCTGAATTGGCAGCTGTTATGATAAAGCACAAGGGGAACCTTGCATGGGGGACCATGACAGATTCCATGGCAGACGAGGTTAACCAAGGCTGAGGGACAAACACACCAGGCAGACAGAGCTTGAGTGAGAAGTTTTGTTAGAAAGGGGAGGGTGGGGAAGGGAAGAGAAAAGAGGTAAAGAGACACAGAGAGAGAGACAATAGAGACAGAGAGGACAGAAGAGAAGAGACAGGAAAAGTCCTGTCTGCCGCAGAGGAAGAGCTGGAAAGAGAGAGGGAAAGAGAGCATAAGAGGGCGGGGTCTGTCTTTTAGAGGGCCCTTTGCACCTGCGTGCAGACTACACAATCATAGAACCCTGGGCTGACCAGGATACTGCCTGAGTGCATTCTGCTAAGTGACATGGGCAGGCCAGCATCATGCCCGAATCCTTACAGCAGCAGCATCCCATGGGCTGGAGTCCCCGACTGAGTAAAGGGAGAGAGAGAGCACAGCATGGGCATTCACCCCTCTGCTTCCCGACCACACACACAGTGTGCCAACCGCCACGAAGTCCTGTCACCACAGCTAAATCCGCTCCCACCTCCACACCGTCCACACCATGGTGGACTGTATGTACCCTTAGAACATAAGCCCCAGTGAACTGTCTCTTCCTTTAGTTGCCTGTGTCAGACATTTTACCAGAGCAACACAGGAGTAGTTGATACAACTTCATTACCTTTAAATGATGCAGTTTGCATTCTCAAAGAGCGAACTTTTCAAACAACCCGAAGCTGTGAAGAGCTCGTCCCTGATTGCCTGTGCCAACAGTTTTAAATAGAAAGAATTTAGATTCGTAAAACAACAGGTTCTATCCCAGTAGCTTGAAAATGTTTTTATGGAGGAATGTATTGATTCTTAGGAGCACAATTTTATTTCCATGGACAATTAAAAGAAAATTATGCCACTAGGTTTAAGATGGAATCTCTACTTATCACGTGGAGCCCGGGAGACAACTGCCTTAATTTAAAAGACCCTAAAGGCTGATGCTTGCTTGGCTCTTTGCAATAATCTATTTGGCCATAATTTTGCTTTTTCCTCCATTTAATCCCTTCATCCACACAGCAACAGTGTTCCCATTGGTATAGAGCAATAGATCCAGAGGCGGTTGAGAAGCGTTGTGGGATGACAGATGTGACTACTACCTTAACGAGGACACACGGAGCTGAAGGAAAGTCAAATGCTTTCTTCATTATAGGACTTCACAGAGCCTTTACTTTGTTATTGTGGATCGTGAGTCAGAGGGACAAGCCCAACTACAGAGAGGTTTGTAAAATGTACAGCATGGCGGCTCATTTGCAGCACCCACCAATCAATACTAACTCTGATAATTACTAGTACTGGCTATGTTGATCTAGACTTTCCCAAACTGACATTCGAAGGGTCCCTTTCATCTGCAGGACAACTTTCCGGATTTAATGTCCCATGAAATTCACTTTAGGAAAGGTATTACTTGACATTCCCTATTAATATTTTATAAACATGTTTTGTGTTTATGAACAAGGAAACAAGGTGAAATATGATGCCATATACAAGCACATAAAATATAATGAGACCCTATACCTCATTTTGGAAGCATTTATAACCCAGAACAGGGCTAGTTTTTACTCACAGTGAGCTACATTTATTCTGCCTCCTCAGGGGAGCTAATGATCTTAATATCTGTATATGTTCCTTATTTATCTCCAACTAGATACAGCCCTGTGGATGGTCAGTTCTGACAAGAGATGGCTTAGCAAATGGAGGAGTTTGAAGACACAGAGAAAATGCAAAAGCTACTTTGCTTTGATGCAGAAGTGGTGGCTCACACCTGGAATCCTAGCACTCCAGAGAACACTGAAGCCAGGGGATTGCTGTGAGTTTGAGGCCAGTGTGGGCTCCACTGAGAGTTTCGGGCCAGCCTGGGCCTCGGTGTAAGAAAAAAAAAATCAAAGAAGCAGGATTTCACTCAGTCCTTCATTAACACCCAGAGACATGCAGAAATGGCTTGAGATCAGTATGGGCTACCCAGCAAAACTCTCACAAAACCCCAAAACAGTAGGAAACACAAACCCTGAATCCAGTGGAGTACACAAATGAAGAAGTGATGTCACTGTGTGTCAATTTAAATGCTCTGGAGAAAAATGCATGGGGATCAGGCTGGGGAGGGGCTCTGCCTTCAGTAAAGCAGCAGCAGTGTTAGGGAGGAGCCACTATCAGAACAGACACCTGCAGGCAGGGAGGGAGGTGTCCACTCAGCGGAGAAGAGTGGACCAGGGCTGCAACAGACACATGAAGGCAAAGGAGACATGGCTGGAGGGGAGCCAGCAGCATGAAGAATGGTGGAAGATGCAGTCAGAACAGTGATGAGGGAGGGAGGGAGGGAGGGAGGGAGGGAGGGAGGGAGGGAGGGAGGGAGGGAGGGAGGGAGGGAGGGATCCACTTGTGGACCTCAGGTATTTTAAGCACTGGGGAATTTTGAGAGGAAGAACCATGCTGTGTGATGCCTTGAATGATGATGCTATTTGTTGGGTTGAAATTAAACATGCTGGCTGGGCAGAGCCAGAGCATCATTCATGTAGCAAGGGTCATGGCAGCCTAGAAGCAAGAGGCAGCCGTGAGCGAGGCCCTGGAACGTGACTCATTGCAGGGAAATAACACCTGGCAGGCTACTCCTCATCCTGCACCCCTTCAGGGAACGCAGCTGTGCATCACTGAGGAGGAGGGCTGTCTTGCCTTTGTGGGATACACATAGTCAGCTGTCACGACTGGCCTTGGCTCACTAAGTCCTTCAACTTTGAGCTTGTTAGCTAATGCCACCTTCTTCCCACTCAAGAATCAAATGCAGTCAAGATACAAGTCAAGAAGCCTGGTGGATCACCATAGCTACAGGTGCCTGGCAACAGAATTGACTGATGGCCATTGATCTATGGATTCCCAAACCCCTAAGAAAGTAGCACCCTGAAACAGGCATCCAAATCCCTGGTACAGTTCCAAGTGGAATGGAAAATATTCAGTCACATCTCATTCCATCTGATTGACTTTTATCCCCAAAGCTCCAAGGCTCTGCACTGTGTATTTAGGGTCACAGCCCCCAGAGGGGACTTCTCAAAACTAATGGCTGCAGGACGTTTCAGAGAGTAGGTGACAGAGAAGGCAGAGTCAAAGAAACTAGTTATATAGACAAAGGAAATGAAAATAAGGACAATGGTGTCTGACAAGTTGGAATCATGAGAGAAACAAGGAGTTTGTTACAAACAGCAAAAATGGTGACTCAGGGCCTGCACCTGTGGTCCACGGGGCCAAATGTGCCCTTGTCTGTTATTTGCAAACATTGCTCTCTATTGGAAAGTAAATATTTGTGGCTTCATTCAGGGTACAGTGGCAAAGCTTGGTGCTTATGATGTTGGCCTGGTGTCCCTGAAAACATTAGGTTCACAGGTTTCTCATTTAGAGATAGACTCTGCCCACTGTGGCCCACTTGTTCCTGAGTGGACTGGAGGACCTGTGTTCACTCTGTCCTGCTCTGGCTCTACACAGCAGAGCAATGGCAGTGGGTGGGAGAGACCAGAAGGAGCAGAAAGAACCACCTCATGGCTCAATACTTCCCTCAAGTTCATGACTATTGTCTGCCCCAAGAATCAATGATGTGTTAAAGCCCCAAGTTCATATCACACACACACACACACACACACACACACACACACACACACACACACACACACACGAACGTGTGCACACACACAAAATTAGTCAATCAATCAACCATACAGTCATTGTAATGGCGTTGGGAGGAGATGAAGGCTGTGGAGGGCTTAGATAAAGGCTTAAGAATGGAGCCGTTCACAAGATTAGTGTTCCCTCATAAGACCCTACATAATGTTTGGAAAATACACAAAGTTTTTCAAAGTTTTAGTCTCTAGAAAATGTTCTCATCTTTCCTCCTGGCTCCACAATGGGTTGTCTCCTTTGGGGACAATGATTACGCAATACTATTGAGACATTCAGTTGGCCAGCTGTGTCCTCTCATTCAGAGTCCCTCAAGAGAGCAGGTGTCCCTGTCGGCGTGGGAGGACACAGTGAGAAAGCAGCCTCCTGATGACTTGGGGACAGCAGGATTCAGGAGGACAGAGTCTCTTTGTAAATGGACAACCAGTGAGTATGTACAGTTGTTTAAGCCACCATCTGTTCTACACTGCGGCAGCCGACCTGCCTAAGACTTTCCACAGAGTCTGGTCCCATCCTGGAAACAACTGAGTCCTGTGGCCATTGAGAGTCACATAAATGTCACCTCCTCCTCTCAATTATGTAACCAGGATTTGCCTTCTCCTATCTCCAGAAAAGTCGCTTCCACCTCTTTTTTCCTCCTCAGCCTCCTCTTTGTTTTGAGAACAACAAGGTCTCTTGTAGCTCATGCTGGCCTCGAACTCACTATGTACCTGAGAGTTCTTGGTCCTACTGCTTCCATCTCCCAAATGTTGGGAAGACAAACATGCACCTCCATGTCCAGTTTCCAAATGTCAATCTCTCTCCCAAACAATCAGGAGCCACTCACTCAAAAACCTCAGAACTGAAAGATGCTGCTGCTTTGGGCTTTTCAAGAAAGCCTTCCCAGGCCACAAATGACTGTGGGCATCCTCCAGTGCCCCCAGGGCCTTCATTTGTTCAGGGTCATTTTCTCGTCTCAGAGCCCTGAGAAAGAGCTTCCAGGGTCTAAATGGCCAATGCTCAAAACACCAAGGTCTCGGGTTGGTTTGTTTCCTTCAGCCTTAGTTATCTCTGTGGAATTGTTTATCATGAGGCTAGTGACCATCTTGGCTATCATCTCAGATGGATGGAAGGGGTCTAAGAGACTTTCATTCAGTGATTTTAAAAGCTGTCCTACATTGTGGATGAGGAAATTAAGGGCCACACTGTGCTGTGGTTTCAACACACGGCATTGACTGTCCTAAGAAAGACAAGAACTTGGGCTGTCCCCTCCGCTCTTGTATCCATAAGCCCTGGGAAGTTTCATCTTAGCACAAACTGACATTTTGTCCTCAGAGTTTCCAAACCCCAAGTCTCTCCTAGAAACCTGTATAACTAAAGATTGCCATTCTTTCCCTGCTGAGAGATGGAGCTGTGCTTGTTTAGCTGACAAACCTTTCTGCCAAACTGCTGAGCGGGGACCCCAAATGTTATTACCAAGGCTGGGTTTATCCCCTGGTGCCTGACCATGATACAAGGAATTCACCCCTAAAAGGCCATTGCAATGTTTTCTGGGGTGTCTGGTCCTAGGTAGAATGACAGTGCCATGCAGTAATAAGATCAGGCCAGTCTACACAGCCCATTTTTCTCTGCTGAAGTGCTGTGGGTGGTGGTGTTAGTCTTCTCGGGGAGGTTTCAGTCCTTGGATTCTTTCGTTGTCATGCTGACTGGCACGCTGCCCCACCTGATACTGTAGTCTGAATAGCAAATGTTCCCCCACCGGGCTTGTGCTTTTGAAGACTTGGTCACTGGCTGTTGGTGCAGTTTGGGGAGGCTTTGGAAGAGTTTAGGAGGTGAGGCCTGGTTGGCAGGAGTAAGATAACAGGAACCAGTCTCTGAAGGTTACAGCTGTCCCTGGATCACATGTCATCTCTACTCCCTGTCCCATGTTGTGACTGAGAAGCAGCAGCTGCATACCTCTGCACCCAGGGAGCGTTCTGCCATGCCTTCCCACCACTATAGAACTCTGAAACTGTGAGGGAAAAATAAAAAACAACAACAACAACAACAACAACAAAACAAAACCTTTATTCTTCTACATTGTATTTGACGGCTATTGTGGCATGGTGACATGGGGATAACTAACAGAACTCTAAGGGAGGCACATGAAGACGTCTCCCAGATTCAACATCCAGCCACCCAAAGGAAGCAACAGGGCACTGCCAGGCTTGTGTCCCCGAGCAGCCACCACTGTTGAGAACTATATCTCTTCTGTAAAATTCGGGTGAAGATTTAAGTGTTTCTTCTCTGAAGAGGGGTGATAGGAAAGTAACAAAGCATAAAGAGGTCAGAAGCCAAGGGAGATCACAGAGAAAGGCTCCACCAGTGTGCTGATAAATACTAAATGCCAGCATACTCTGAGTTGGAAATGCAGATTGGAACAGTGAGACTATTTTTTGCCCACTGCATTAGCAATTCCTTTTCTACTTAGCAAAATATAAACCCCAAGGTTTAGAGAGAGAAGCTCTGTACATCATGCATGTATGGAGAATGTTGGAATCATGTACTCATGGATTATGTACAGCAGAAATTTAAATGTTTTTAACTTTTTAGAGATAATCCTGCAATATATTTTTTAAATTGTATAATTTTCCATAAACTTTCACTTTAGAAATATATCCCATGGAATGTAGTATCCATGAATATAAATGAAGGAATCAGAGCCCACAAGTATGCAGGACTCTTGTGAGTGTGGTGGATAACCTTGTGTCAACTTGTATGGGTGTGGCCCACAGGTATATGCAGTGTTGCTGTTAGTACATTTTGTGTGAGACTTTTTTTATTTTGACTATAACAGGTTGCCCACCAGACAGATAGATGATAGATAGATAGATAGATAGATAGATAGATAGATAATAGATAGATGATAGATAGTAGGTAGGTAGATAGATGATAGGCAGATATGATAGATAATAGTTAGAGATGATAGATAAATAGACAAACAGATAAATGACAGATACATGCAAACATACAGATAGATGTGTGTAGATAGACAATAGATAGATATAAACAAGCATACATATAGATGATGGGTAGGGTATGTAGATAGAATATATATATATATATATATATATATATATAGTATAGATGATAGATGGATAGAAGATAGATGCAGGTACACACACACACACACACACACACACACACACACACACACACAGTAGACAGACAATGTTTATCTAGACATGTACCCTTTTATCTGTCCCTCTGGAGAACCCTGACTAAGGATCAGATAGAAAATCACTTCATTCTCCCCTCACCTCTACTCTTCGAAATCACTCCGTAGAGCTGATTCATTCTGTCCCTGGGGCAAAGATGGTGACCTCTTTGCTATTTGTGGCCATATTTACATGTAAACAGGTACCTTCTAATCATAAGCCAGGCTCCTCTCCATGGTGGTGACTCCAGCCTAGGATGCCATCTCCAGCTCCAGCTCCAGCTCCACCCCTCTTCTTCCCAGTTCCTCTACAGGGGTTTGCCTGATGGAAGACCAGCCTTCTGTTCATGCCCCAGGCAGCCCCACCTGCTCCGGGGATACGGCGGGGAGAAGGGAGGGAGATGGTGTCAGGTGCAGGAGAAACTTTTCCTGCCAGGCAGTGAGGCAGCATGGCCACTGTTGAAAGGCAAGTTCACAAAGTTCTTCAAAAACTCTCTTCTAACTTCCAACACCTCAGCCTGCTTCTCCACACACAGCACCTCCCCCATGTAGCTCCCCTGGCTTCCCATAGCCATTGCACACAGACTTCTACCCACTCCCTCTCAGGAGGTATAGGCTGGTTCTCAAATGCCACATGGACACAGTACAAGATATTAACTTAATTCAGCTGACCGTCCTGCTCAAGGTGTGGTCTGGGTACACACTGACTCAATTCTGGTTCTTCAAGGTGGACATATGAAGTTCTTATCCCAGCAGAGAGGAAGCCAGCCTTTCTCTTCCTATATGTATGTGGGGGTGAGATTCCTAGGGAAACACACCCACACAATCACCTTCTCAGTGAATGTGGGGTCTGGCCTGTTCTTGTAGTGTTTGCTTATATAACCTGGTCTTTAGGGCAGACTTCCCAGGTCCAGAGGTCTTATAGGACTGGCCTAGCTGCCTGCCACAAAGCACCCATTAAAAAGACAAGGAGTTGTGGTGAAAAGCAGACAGAGGGTTAAGTGGAATGAAGGTGGCCATGACCTCAGGTCCATCTTTGGGTTACTGGCATGAGCTACAAAATTTAAACAGGGAGAGAACTGGAGTAGAGAAGAGGAGGCAGGCGTAACTCAGCAGTGCTGGCTACTGTGCATTCTGGATGATAATCACTTTGTGACTAGTTTTGCAAGGTGGCCTAAAGCAGTCCTTTTTGCTTGAGGCGACAGGGTTGGTGCTGCTCCAGGGTGCCGCCTAGCCCTCGTGAATAACTGCTCTCATCTGGGACGTTGTCTGTAAGGAAAGGTTCTGTGCAATGCCTGGACGTGAAGGTGACTGTGGGTCAGACTCCAGACTGCAAGGCATCCTCCTGGGATCTGGGAGAAGACATCCTAAGATGCCTGAATTCCTGTTTGTGCCTTCAGCCTTCAGGGGGAAAGAGAAAGGTCAGCACCAACAGTTCTTAGGCAGACACTCACTCCTTAAACAGTTAACATGCCCATGTCAGAGTTAAGTAGGTGACTCTCGGGGAAAGGAGACAGATGAAAAGCAAGAGCAGAGGTGCCTGGCTTTCATCCTGTGTTTAGTTACCACATGGACCCAAGTGAGGAGTCTATGTGTTTTAGCAAAAGCAACTTCTAAGTGGTGCCTATACACACATGGCTACCCAGCCTCACTCAGGAACAACAGGACGTAGGGCTTTCATCCACCTACCCTTTGAACAGCCCCAGACACTAGAGGCCAGCCCAGTTCAGCAGATGCTGAAAGGTTAGCCTCCGAGAAACTAACTCAGGTTTTTGAGATCACATAGCCAGGCAGCATTTCAAGGAACAACGACCCGTTTGTAGCTAAAACCCGTATGGTGTTACAGCAGTTAATGAGAAATGAGAATTATCAAGGAAGGCTGATCCTAAAATGAACCTTCATCTTCTCCCAAACCATCCCTTAGCTAAACTATGCTCAAGTATGAGAACACAGCATAGTGAATACAAATGGGGACTAGGGTGGGAAAACCCCAGAGGAACCCTGATCTACCTCATCTGGGATGCTCAGACTCATGTCACTCCTTGTGACAAGACGGAGAATGTCCATACCTGCTGATAAGGGTCTGGAGGGAATCTACTGAGAGTCCCAGGTGAAAGGTTCAGGCTTTAATGCTGATCGGCTCTACCTCTTTAAGAGACAGACCCTGCCCCTGACAACTGTGGGGCACACACAGGGATGTTCTACATCACCGCTCACGCATTACGGCCTGCCTGCGCCTTCGTGAGGACTCTGCACATGCGTGGAACCTCAGTGAGCATGCGCAGTCTTCCCTTTAAGAGTCCCGACCTCCCTGCTTCACTCTTCTCTCTTCTCTCTTCCCTCTTTTCTCTCTCTCTGCCTCTTCTTCTCTCTTCTCTCTGCTTCTCTCTCTCTCTACCTCTTCTCTCTCCCTCCCTTCACTTCTCTCTGTGGCACATGGCCGTCAGCCATTAACTTTGTTTCTCTTTTCTCTTACTCTCTCTACTCTGCTGGGCCTATAATAAACTGGTTAATGAATCCTCTTAGTCTCATGTCTCATCTTGCGCCTGTCTTCTTATTTCTAATTTAAGCAAAAGAATAACACCAGGTTCTTATGTTTGAAATAAAGAGTAAGACTTTACAAGGATTACTTCCAATGCTAGCAGGGACAGATGAGAAGCCATGGAAGTAGTCTATTAAGAAGAAAGGTCAGGCTGGCGGTGGTGGCGCTCGCCTTTAATGCCGGCACTCGGGAGGCAGAGGCAGGCCGATCTCTGTGAGTTCAAGACCAGCCTGGTCTACAAGAGCTAGTTCCAGGACAGCCTCCAAAGCCACAGAGAAACCCTGTCTTGAAAAACCAAAAAAGAAGGAGAAGGAGGAGGAGAGGAGGAGGAGGAGGAGGAGGAGGAGGAGGAGGAGGAGGAGGAGGAGGAGGAGGAGGAGGAGGAGGAGGAGGAGGAAGAGGAAGAGGAAGAGGAAGAGGAAGAAGGGACTAATGGCAGTCACTGGAGGAATGAGCCCCTCTTTGGAGTCACCCACCTTCTCCTACCCTTAGAGACCTTGCATGCTCTGTACCCTACATAGAGTCCTGGTGGGATGGCTTCCTGATCTTCGGCCAGCTGGCCTCTTCATATGCTAATCTCAGTGCCCCTCCTCCTCCAGCCCCTACCTCCACTCCCCTACTCAATTCCCCCACCCCACCTCCATCCCCCACCCCTGCTCCATGCCTTAGTCTCCTGACACAGAATGGCACATGACACCTTCCTCCTGCCCTTATAGACATGAACAAAGACTGAACCTTAGGAAGAGTCTATAAGTCGTCACAGAGGCTGGGGTGGGGCACTCAGTAGGTATGCAGGACACACTAGCTATGCAGGACAGAGAATCATAGTGCGAATCACCAGCACCCACAAAAGGCTGGTGGGGGTGGGGTGGCCTGTAATCCCAGCACTCGGGAGGCAGAGACCAGGCAGCCCAGAGCAAGCCTGTCTAGCTAGACTAACCAAACTGGTGGAGAGCAACAGGAGGCAGAGGGCAGTGTCAACCTCTGCTCTCTACAGTCTCACGCACGTATGCACAGGCACACCCCACACATACGCAAGCATGCATACATGTACCACACACATGCACAAAAGGCCTCCTACACACCACAGAGGATGAGGCAACCACCAAACATCTCTACAAATAGCAAAGAGGTGAACATCCTTCTAACAGCTATCTGACGCTTCTTTGTTTGGGGTCAAAGGGGGGGTATGAGTCTTCCCTTTGTTGTAATGAATGTTCTCCTGGGGGTGGATGCTAATCACTCCCTAATCCTTGCATTCCTGAGCCAGCCCCAACTCAAGCACATCAAAGGTGTTTTGTTTAAAGTAGGATGGCACCTGCCCCCTGACCCTTCCCAAACCCCTCTAAATCTGTCCTAAACTCTTAGAGGCTGACCCCAGAGGTCACAGCACAAAACCTTTCCTGTCTGAACCACCACCACCACCACCACCCCACCCCCCACCCCCCGCTGGTTTGCCTCGTTGCCAGGGCTCTGAGTCATTATATCCCAGCCCTGATACTGGCACTCCAACACCCCACTAGATCAAGGGGCTGCACCATGCCATGCCATCCCAGCATGCCGGCAGCAGGGATCTGAAGCTGTTTAGATTTATCCTAGGTTTTAAAAATAAAAATCTACGTTGCACTTTTTTTTTCTTATTACAAAAGCAATACATGTTTGTCATAAAAATATCCAAACAGCACGGATAAGCAGAATAAAGAAATAAAAGGCACCATTACTGCATCAAACAAAGAATAAGCCGTGCGAGCATGTTGGAATACATCCCCTCAGACTTCCTTCTCTGCAGAGACACATCCACTTAATGTTGCAATAGGAGATCACATTGAAAATTGTGGAAATGAACTTGCTTTTTTTTAAACACTTGGAACTATATTGAGAACATTTTTCCATGTCATTAAATATCTACATGATGTTTCTTTTTTTCCATTTGCAATAGGAACCAAATTTGATAGTCTTCGTGTGGATACAAAAGCAATCCACCCTGAAATGTTCATACCCTTTACCTCAGCCATGGTTTCCCCCAAGGGAATCGTGAGGATATCAGGGTCAATCTGAAGAATAAAGGCTTGATTTTTTTTAACATTCTTAAGAGTTATATTGCATCTCCCTTGGGGCATGTTTCAAAACTATCTGATGCTCTCAAGTTAAATTAGAAGAGGTTCAACGGGCTGGAGAGATGGCTCTTCCAGAGGACCTGGTTTCAATTCTCAGCACCTATATGATGACTGAAAGCCATCTGTAACCCCAGTTCCAGGGCATCTGGTGCCCTCTTCTGGCCTGTATGGGCTCCAGATGCACACATGGTAAACACATATACATGCAGGCAAAACACCCACACACAAAACATAGGTAAATAAAAAGATCTGAATCTCAGTGCCTCGCTCATTACCCACTGTCACGGTACAAATGTCACTTGGTGTCTTCTCTCCAGAACCTGCCTCTCCATAAACTATACAAAATCTGACCCTGCAGGTGCCCTCCCCCATTGACCAAGAGGCCACTGGGGTTAACCTGCCAGCCATCACCACTGCTGTCTCTGTTTCTGCCATGGGCTTGCTGTGTTCTAGGGTCAACAGATGCTCCAGAACCCTTGAAGGTCATGCCAGCCCAGGAGTGGTCTAGCTTCCTGCATGTACACATTGTCATGTGACTAAAACTGCGTCTACTGTCCATCACAAGCCCAGGTCCGGGTGCCGCTGGCTCGGGGTCCTCTAAACACACAACTGCACAGTCCTCTGTTTCTTCAGCCTTGACATATAAACAGCTGCTGGCTTCCTGTTTGCACAATAGAGAGCTCAAAGATCTAAGGAGGAGACCAGACCACCCAAACAAGTCGAGGATGGAGAAAGACCAGGACCATCATTCCACCTGACCTCATGTCCTCTGAGCAAATGCAGTCTAGGAAACAGGTCAAGGCTTTTCTCTAAAGTCATGACAAACAAACGCTTGCTAGATTTTAAGTGGGTGACTCTGGTCTTTAGGGGATCACCCCATTTACCTTTCTTATCTGCATTATTTATTTTTTGTGGTGAAGAGGTACATGCCGTAGCAAACATGAGGAGGTTGGAGGATCACGTGGGTTTCTGGGATCAGATCCAAGTTCTGGGATTTGTGGCAGGAGCCTTTACCTGCAGAGCTATCTCACCAACCCCATATTTTTTTACAGCCTCTTTCTCCGTATGTGGGGTAGGGAACATACAGGTTCACGTGGGTGCGTGCATGCAACTGTGTGCATATGGAGGTCAGTCCTCGACCTTTCACCCTGTCTGAGACAGGGTCTCTTGTTACTAGTTGGTCTGTATACCAAGCCTGCTAGGCTGTGGGCTTCCAAGATCCCCTGTCTGATGGGGAAGGTCCTTCCGTGTATGTTTATCTTATTGGTTGTTGAATAAAGCACTGTTTGGCCAATGAGGCAGAAAGATAGGTGGGACTAGGAGTCGAGGAGAATTCTGGGAAATGTAGTAAAAAGAAGTCTTGTGATCAAGACTTGTGATCAAGACATAGCAGGCAGACTCAGAATATAAGCAGGGACAAGCAGGAAATCGCTATCTTCCTCTTCCTCCTCTCTTCTCTGGAGCTGCCATGTGATCCCAGCAAGAGACGACTCCTGCTTCTAGTGTCTGATAAGTCTCTATAAAATATATAGATTAAGAAATTCTAGTTATTGGCCAGCAGCATTGTACCTAATATTAATCTCTGTGTGTTATTTTGGCTGCCCACATGGTGGCGGGGCTCTGGCAGCTTGGCGGAAAGATTTACTGTTACGCCTGTCTCTGTCTCCCGTTTCCTTAGAGGAACACTGGGATTATAGATGCACACGCTACCACATCCAATTTTACGTGGGTCCTGGGGATTTACACTCAAGGCTTTGCCCACACCCCAGGCGTTTTACCCACTGAGCCACCCTCTCAGTCCATCTGCTTATTTTTAAATGAGAATTGCTGGTTGCTTATGGAAAGGATGTCATAAAAAATCTCCCTTCTCATAGGCAGGGTTAATGAGTGCATCCCATGGGACGGGCAGGTGACTGTAAAGGGAGGGTTCAGGAAAGAAGAGAAGAACGATGGAGAACCAGACAGCACTCCTCTTCAAATGGATGGAGAAGGAACAATCCCAAAAGCAGGGCACACCAGCTTCCCAGTCTAAGTGGGAACAGAAGGGTCAGGCAACAGGGAGCTATGGAGGCAAAAGCAATGATGCCTGGTGCTAGAAAGACAGCTCAGCTTCTAAGAGCAAATTCTGCTCATGCAGAGGACCTGAGTTTGGTTCTTGGAATCCACATCAGGTTTGTCACAAACACCTGTAACTCCAGTTCCAGGGGATCTGATGTTCCCTTCTGACTTCTGAAGGCATATGCATTCTCTCTCTCTCTCTCTCTCTCTCTCTCTCTCTCTCTCTCTCTCTCTCTCTCTTTTTCTCTGTTTCTCTCTCCCTCCCTTCTTCCCCCCCTCTCTCTCACACACACAAAGATAAATACACAAATTTAAATATATATGCATTTGACATACTAAAATTATTTTTATATGTGAACTGTGGCATACATACACCTCATCACACAGAAAGATTGAATGTTTGAGGCTAGCACAGGCGATGTAGAGAGACCCTGTCTCAAAAAAAAAAAAAAAAAAAAAAAGGAACAAAATTTGTCTCAAAACAAAAGAACAAAAGCAAGTTAGTGTCCCATACACCAGAAACTAAAAGAAGATACCAGAATATAGCAGCCGTTTCTTACATGGGCCTGAGAGTCCACTACTTCAGTTGCAATTAAACCATTCATAACTCAGTAGCTAAGACAGAAGATGAAACAAAAGCCAAACCCCACATAAACACTGTTTTCATGAAGCAAATCAGAAAGATGTTGTTTGTCGTCTCCACTCAACCCCATCGCGAATGACCTGACAAGTAGCAAGTGAAAGAGACAGCTAACCTAAACTGCTGACAGCGCCTCCAGAGAAACCCCAAAATGGGGCTGCCAGCAATTCTTCTTTTCTCAGAAAATAAAAGGCAATTGTATTAAGCACAAGGATGGGAAATTCAGTGTCCAAACTGTCCCCTTGAAACCCTGTCACTTTTAACCCACACAGCCTCTGTGTGTTAGATGCTTCCCAGCGGTACCGCGGTTCGCCTGGAGATGGGCACACACCTGATTAACAAGCAGCAGGGCAGCTAAGGATTCCACTGAGCTCCCACCAGTGAGCTAGTGAGCTTCTGGGGCTGTCAGCCTACATCTCCTACAGGAAGGAAATGAAGAGATGTAATAGTTTAAGAGTCCTAAAACGCTTTTCCTGCGCAGCTTAGCCTGGCACACCACTAGCTGCCTTCTGCCCCTTCTGCCTGGCGCTGCATATATTAGTTAGTTACATTTCTATTGCAATAAAGATACTGTTTCCAAAAGCAATGGAAAGGAGAGAAGGGCTGACATCAGCTGACAGGTCCATCATGGCAGGAAAGGCATGGTGACAGGAGCATGAGGACCTCGTGGCAACCAGAAAGAGGGCTTATCACACGTCACTTGCAGACAGGAAGCAGATAGTGAGAATAGGAAGTGATCAGGCTATATGAAGCCTCAAAGCCTTTGCCTCGGGATGGACCTCACCTGGGGAGGCTCTGCCTCCATGATGTTCCCAAACAGTGTTACCAACTAGGGATTCCTGGACCAGTGGGGGACGTCTCTCATTCAAACCACCAACCACTCTTAGTAGGGTCTTAAACAAGGTGGCACTGTTGGTACAGCCCCATATGTCAGTGTTGCAATTTGGATGCATACCCTGGAGTACCACATAGCAAAGGCTCAGCTGCCAGCTGCAGGTTTTGGGGGAAGTGACACAGAATCCTCAGCGCTCTGGCCTCATCAATAGATTCATAATAGAACAGCATTGTTTGGAGCTGCTGTAAGCTTTCTGGAGATCAGGCACAGTTGACATGCTCATGGACACTGTCTTACACCCCAAACTCAGGCTTCGTCACTTCCTTCCCTCAACTCTATCTGTGTGATGAGCAGGCTCCTCTGCTAATACTCCTGCCACCACAATGCTCTCTCTCACCTCAGACCCAAAGCAAGGGAGCCAGTGGACCACAGGCCACAGGTGTTGAAACTGGAAAGCAGGCTATTGCTCTCAGGTATTTGTCAAGGCATCATAAGAATCTGACACAGTGGGAAGCTGTGTGATTCTATAGATATGGAGAAGAACTGTTCAGTGCCTTAGGGTCCTGGGTGTGGTGGGAAAGTGAAGGGAAGGCCCTAAGAAAGGCTCCAGGGTAAGCTGTGTTTTCTGGCCTGTCAGGGTTCCACTGCCCTTGAGCCCCAAAATAAATACACACACACACACACACACACACACACACACACACACACACACACACACACACTCACACACACTATATTAATTATAAAACTGTTCGTCAGTGGCTTGGGCTTCTTATTGGCTAGCTCCATCTTAATTAATAACCTATTTTATTAATCTATGTATTTCCATGTGGTCTTGGCTTACCGGAGAATGCCTTGCATGTCCTCTCTTCCCGAGCTCTACATGACGACTCCAGCTGCCTACATTTCCCAGAATCCTCCTCATCTCCTACCCTTGCCTCTACTTCCAGGCTGGCCAATCAGTCAATTAGTGTTTTATTCATCAACCAATAAGAGAAACATATATACAGAAGGACAACCCCCCTCACTCCAGGGATCCATCTTCCAAGGACACAGGTATCAGTCATTCTTAAGATGGCATCACCTCAGCCTAGCATGGTGGCGCACACCTTTAATCTCAGCACTTGGGAAACAGAGGCAGATGGAGTTCCAGGCTAGCCTGGGCTATATATTGAAATCCATGTCTTAAAAACAAACAATAAAGAAGGCACCAATGCCAGAGAAGATGGCCTAGGCCCCATTGCAGGCATGTGTGTCACTGGTATGGGATATTGTGAGTACATCTAGTCTGACCAGAGGCCGGGTCAGTGTCACTCTAGAGAATCAAGGGAAGGAAGATGGGTAGTGGGTGCAGCTCAACCTGGGCCTGTCTAAGGATCCTTCTAGATGGAACCTGCACTTAGGTGGTCTTTCTATCTTACTGAAAGAAGGGTCTGACATTCTTCAGTGGAAACCATCTGAGGGTGTAGTTTCTACCCTTGATTGCTGTTCACATGAGGGTAGCCAAAGATATGACTATGAGTGGAAATGTTCTTTGCCACAGCTCAAAGACCTCTCTGGGAAAGCTAGGAAGCAGTAGAAAGTGTTGAGTGTAGACTGTATACAAATAGCGTTTCAGAGTAGGAAAACTACTCTTAGCAGAGTTGTCACCATGGAAGTCACCTAAACCCTGAGCAAGAAACCAGAGTAGACCAGTACCCAGAACTCCAGTTACACATGAACTGCTTGCTCAGCTTTCCTCCCATTGCTGACTGAAGGCAACTTGGGGAGACAAAGGCTTATCTGCCTTATACTTCCAGGTCATGGTCTGTCATTGAGGGAAGTCAGGGCAGGAATTCATACAGGAACGGAGACTGGGACCACACAGGAAAACTGCTTACTGGCTTCCCCATAGCTCACTTTCTTATACATCCCAAGCCCTCCTGACTAGGGACATACCACCCACAGTGGGCTGGGCTCTCCTACACTAATTAACAATCAGGAAAACGTCCCACAGTTCACTCTGATGGATGAAACTCCTCAATTGGGGCTCCCTTAGTGATTCTGGGCTGTGTCATGTTGACAGCTCTAGCTAACTAGGGCATTGCTAACCAGGGAACCAGACCAGACTTGGTTCTGAAACACTGTGAAGGAGGCCAGGATACAGTAAGGGGTTTGGCTGGCAGCTAGCAGGGGCGTCTTATTTGTGGTAGGCAAGCATCTTTCCCATCAGTTATTTCTGCCTCTGCCCTTGCCTTGTTTTTCCCAATGCTGTTCTTTGGCTCATAACATTGCTTCCCTGGTTTATTAAAAAACTGAGATAAATTACCTGATAAATCTGTCTTAAGTTTTTCCCTCCTTTTCAAACCCCTTCAGTAATTGCCAGAGTCACAAGTGTGTGTCCTTCCCACAGTGGGAGGCTCGCAAACAGCTGGTGTGTTCCTGGAAGCACACAGCCTGAGACAATAAAAGGAAAGTCTTTAATGATGCAGACACCTCCCACTCCCGGCACTAAACTTACTGGCTTTGGTTTGATGTAAAGACAGAAGCAGGGCAACACCTGGGCAGCCCTCCAGCTGCAGCACACCTGTCTCCAAACAAGTTCCTTTTCTCCTCACTGTAAACACCTAGTAGAAGAAGCTTAAAAGAGGAAGGACCTCTTCTGGGTTACAGTTTGAGGTCACAGTCCGTCATGGTCCAGAAGGCACAGCTGTGGGAACAGCTTGTGGCTACAGCAGCCCCAGTGTGAGGCTGGTTCCTTGAATTCCCATGGGCCAGGAAGCACAGACAGAACAGGAAACAGCCACACTCCTAGTGTGAGTATGCACTTGAAATGAAAACCCAAAGTTGATATGGGATGCCTTCCTTAATTGCTCTCCACTCTACTTTTGAGGTGGGGAATCTTGCTGAACCCAGAGCTTGATGAGTCCTCTCTCCTAACTAGCCAACTTATTTCCAAACTAGCCAGCGTATCCCAGGCATGTCCCTGTCTACCTCCTGAGTGCTAGAATTATAGGCAGCTGCTGCCTGACCTTTTTAATTAAGATTTATTTTTTATTATTTTTATTATGTGCTTGGTTGTGGGAACACACACAAAAGTGCAGGAGCCCATGGAGACCAGAGGTACCACACTCTCTGGAGCTGGAGTTACAGACGGTTGAGAGCTGCCCAACATGGGTGCTGGGAGCAGAACTTGAGTCCCCTGTAAGAGAAGTCTGTTCACTTAACCACTCAGCTCTCCAGACCCGGTTCTGGCTTTTTGCATGGGTTTTGGGGATTCAAACTCCACTATTCTCACTTTCAAAAAATTCAGTCATCGCTCCCGCTCAGAACGTCTGTTCTAAAGCCCCTTACTCTCCTCGTTAGAACTAGTGTCTCTCTAGGGTTAGTCAGAGCACATCACCTGCTACGGCTGCTGCAAAGAGACAGTCACTGGTGAAGTTAGGCTGATGGGCTGGTGAGCTCCAGGTGTCTACCCATCTCCGGTTCCTGAGCCCCATACAATGCCTGCCACTGAGCCTGGATTTTGACATCCATGTTGAAGATCAAATTCAGGTCATTATGCTCACATAGCAACCACTCTAATTAATGGATCCATCCCTCCAGCACACACCTTGCCCTTCCTTATGTTTAAGGAATAATATCTACAGACACAAATCACTTGCAACTTGACAGATCCAGAGTTATGTGTATTCATGGCGTACATTGTGTGACAGAGCTGACCTGGAGGAGCTTAGGACCCATCGAGAACCCTCCTCAAATGGATTTAATTACTTCTGTATAGCAACATCACCATAGTGCCAAATGAGCTATCATGAGTCCATATCTAGAGAAAATAACGAAAATGTCAAACGTATGCTGTATTAAAAGGTGATTTTTAAATTCATTTAACTTCCATAAAAAAAGATACAGTGATTGATTTTCAAATTTTATAAAGAAAAAGATAGCATTTTAATGTCCTGGGTTATTGGAATAGATTACTAATTTTCAATTTTCAATACATAAAAGCTGAAATCTAAATGAGCTCTGAAACACACCTACATTTGCCTCAGCCCACAAGCCATAAAAATACCATTTACAGTTGGAAAAAAATAATCTTCATAGAGCAATAATAGCCAAGTTTATTCGTTTACTGACACTCTGTTAAAGACATTATTTTGGTGTCCTTAGTGATAAATGACTTCAAAAGTAAAGGGCTTTCTCCCAGACAACTCTTGTCTTTAATGCCACAGTTTGGAAAAGCTGGCCAATTGCTCTAGGACAGGACAATAAGGCAGGCTCTGGTGGGAGTTTCTGCGATGAGGAGGTTGAGTCTGAGCCTGGACTTGCTTGCAGCAACCAGCACTCACTTAGGAAGAGTGTGCTGTGAGGCCCCTGTCATCTCAGCCCCTGGGTGGTCTGAAACCACTGAAGGACCATCTGCCTTTGTTCTTGCTTTCAAAGCCTTTCTTTGAAGGAGTTCTGTCTAGCTGGGTAAAAGCTCCCTGTACCAGCCCTACTTCCAATGGTCCTGGTATTGGCATCCACAGATCCAGTTTTGTACCAATAACCAACAACCTTTGGGACTGGAAGGAGAGTGAGGAATGAGTGGGGCTCAGAGGTCAAAGTAGCTTGCTGCTCCCCCAGAGGATACAAGTTCAGATCCCAGCACCCACATCAGGTGGCTTCATTTAACTCTAGTTCCAGGTCCAACAGCCTCTTCTGGCCTCCCAGGGATGCCCCCCCACACACACACACACAGACACAACCCCTCTCAGAATCTTGTAATTTGCATACCACCTCTGAGATTCCTCCATCTCTCCTGCTATACTACCACTTACTGCGTGTTTCTTTAAAGTGTCTTTTGCAATTTTGGGGGGGAGGGGGGAACAGGGCCCAAGCTTCTCATGTGTGTGACAAATGCTCCACTACTATGCTACAACCATAGCTCTTTTATTTAATGTTTTTCTTTTGAGACAGGATCTCCCTAAATTGCCTAAATTTGGCTTTGAACTTGTGATCATCTGCCTCAGCCTCCTGACTAGCTGGGGTGATATGTGTGCACCCTAGACCCAGCTACAGAAACCACTTTTTAATCTAGCTTAAAGCAATGGAACAGATTAAGTCCAATCATAGGGCTAACATGTTATATTAGCCATGTGCTTTCCCTACTATTCGTTAAAATATGTACACCTTCTCTTATGATCCCATGTCCATCTCCCCCACGGAAACCAGCCTCCACTGGTAACTATTCAATAAATGCCCAAGAATGTTTAGTAGGGTTTAGAGAAATAAATCCATTAATCAGACCTTGAGAGGCAGCCATGTCTGTGATCTTCATCCCTGCAGTGCTCCAACCAAGTGCTCAGGAGATAAACAATGGCCCTGCTTAGTTGGCCTGCCTCACTCAGCCTCTGCTCCCGCCCGAGGAAGCCAGGAACCCAGGCAATTACTTGGAAATCAAAGCCCTTATCCTGAACCTCAGGCCACCCACTTAAGTTCAGACTTCCTCCTGCCTTGTCCAAACATGCTTTCTGTAGAAAGTGACTTTAAAATTGAAGCCATCAAGAACTGGACAGAACAGACCACTTCAACTCCTTAAGGATGGGATTACATGGAGGGAGCAGGCACCACCAATCCGTCATTAGGAATGCCCACGACCCTACATATGCTTAAGGCGGCTTTATAACTAACCCTCTTTCTTTCCATATATTTGGGGTTTTATGAGAATTTCATATGTGTGTATATTTATATAATTCCCAACCCATCTGTCCCACTCCAACTCGTCCTATGGTCTCCAATTCCCTCTCAAATTCATCTTTAAGTTAATTAAACTTAAAAAATTCAAATATATTGTTTATATGTGCATTGAGTATATTCTTCACTATACCGATTCCCACCCTCCCTTTTCTCTCTCTTCCCATTTATGCCCTTTGTTGACCTGGAAACTTTACTTCCACTTTGTGTGTGTGTGTGTGTGTGTGTGTGTGTGTGTGTGTGTGTGTGTGTGATGACTGTATGTATCTATATAAAACCCAGGAACCCTAAATGAGGGGAACCCACTGCTTGTCTTTATGAGGTTGGCTTGATTGTCTCAGGTGCCCCTGTTAGCAGCACACCTCTGTTCTCGATGCTGGAAGCTTCCACTGTGTGTGTGTGAGCGTATTCCTTTCCCATTCCTCTGCTGTTGGCCACCAGGGTTGACTCTGTACTCAGCTACTGTGAATGTTGTTGCAAAGAGTGTTGCTACTCAAGTACCCCTGTGACAAGTGAACGACACTCTGCTTTTCCTCCAGGGGATAAAATGTCGCACCCCAGGACAACCTCTGGGAAACTTTCCTGTGGACTCACCACCTGCAGCTGTAAAAGGAGGAACCAGATACAACACCACCCACCACAGTTCACCCAGCATCCGCCTAGGCGCACATCAGAACAGCCGCTTAATGAGCACTGTTTGTGTGGATAAATGATTCAAGCTGGTTTCTTCACTGCAAGGCCCCCCGTAGTAATGAGCTTTCTCAATCTCCAAGGGAATAACGAAGTATTTGCAGTCCTTACGCCAACCTGTCTCTCTGTAGATACACTGTTAGTGTTTCTGAGAGCAGGAGAGACAATTTGGAAAGCCCTGTGGTGCACACAGGCAAGAAGGGATGGTCTTCCTGGGCACTGAGGTACCACAGAGATCTGGGAAACATAACAGGATGAGTCCTCACACTATCAAAGATCCTTGTCAAAGAGATGCTGGGTCTGATGGGTACATCATCACTGTGAGCAGACTGCTGATGGGCACAGCTGAAGGCCTGGGGAGATGCTCAGCCAGCAAAGGGCCTGCCATGAAGGCATGGGGGTTATATCGTCACTGTTCAATCCTTAACACCCACATTAAAAATAAGCCAGCAGTGACAATGCACAACTATAGACCCAGCTCTGGGGCAGGGGAGACAGGAGGAACCCCTGGAATTTGCTGGCCAGCCTGTCTAGCTGAATGCCTGAGCTCTAGGTTCAGAGAGAAACCCTACCTCAAAAAAACAAGGTGGGGAACAGTTGAGGAAGGCACACAACATTGACCTCTTTGGCCTTCTCAGAATACCAGAATACTTTGGAACACACACACACACACACACACACACACACACACACACACACACACACACACCTTAAAGATAAAACAAAGCAACTTAAGGGAGAAAGGGGACTTATTTGGGCTCATGCTTTGGTTGGGGATACTGTCCACCATGCTGGGAAAGGCCTGGAATAGGTAGAGACATGATTATCATGAGCACATGGGGGTTTGTTCTCATCTCAGTAGTGACCCAGAAAGCAGAGAGATACTGGACTGAAAACAGTGCTGTCATAAAACTCAAGGCCCACTCTGCAGAGGCCCACTTTCTCCAGAGCAGTCCCAACTCTTAAGGGTTCCACAGTCTCTGCAATTAGCACCACCAGCTAGAGACCAAGTGCTCAAAGTGCACATGAGCCTGTGGGGACAATTTATATCCAGACCATAGAACAAGGCATTATCTTCTTGTAATAATGTCACTACCTAAACCTTGGCATGAGGATGCATCGGTGAAAACAACCAGGACGGCAGTGCAGGCTTCCGTAGGATGGAAGAAGGGCTCACGGTCCCCCAGCCACCTAGAAGCAGCAGTGTACTTATAAAGTCACAACACATTGCACAGTGGACATGTGACAGAGTTAACCATCATACCAGCCACAAAAAAGACAGAAACAAATTACCCTCAAGGGGCCCCAAAGCAAAGATCTTCTGGTTAGTATTTTTGGGAACAAACCACCCCTAAACGTGGTGACATAAAGGGGTAACAATAACTTCATTGGTTTACAAACATGCCACTCATGCTGGACTCTGAGGGAGAGCCATCGTTCTGTGTGTTCAGCTGGAGCAGCCACCTGGGGGCTGCAACAGTCCTTTGGGGGTACTGACCCAGAGAACTGGAAGCTGAGGCCACACTGAGGTTTCTGCTGAGGCCTCAGCTCCTCTCCGATGAAGACCTCCAAGGAAAGTGACCCTTTCCAAGGAATGTCTGGTCTCCCTCCATGCATGGTGGCAAGTTCAAAGACCAATGCCCCAAGTCAGCCATGGAGCTCCATGGCCTTAACTCATGCAGACTTGGAGCCACAGAACATCTCATTTACTGTCTGTTAACAGAGGTAATTACAAGCAGACCCAGATTGCTAGGGGAGGAGTTGGACTTCAATGCTAGGGCCACTGGCAAAATCCCAGAGAGTGTGAAGGAGGGGAGCTTGTTGGAACCGTCTTTGAGAAACAAGATGTGCCACAGAAGATACACTATTTACACGACATTTGCATCACTGTGGCCAATGACCTGACAGAAACAACTTCAAGAAAGAGGGGTTTGTTTCAGCTCACAGTTTCTGAGGGCACCTCTGTGGTGGCTTGCCATGGTGGGATGGCAGATAAAGTATGTGTTTCATAAGAGAACATCATTCACATTACAGAGGACAGGAACTAGAGGAAGTGACACTGGGAACCTGCGATAACCATCTCCTAAAGTCACCAGTAGCCTAGGGTTCAAACCATGAGCCTGCAGGTTATATCTCATTGAAGACATAAAGGAAGAAAGGACGTAAAGGAAACATTTTTTTCTTTTTTATAAACATTCTCTTTTTTAAATTTTATTTATTTATTATGTATACAACATTCTGCTTCCATGTATATCTGCACGCCAGAAGAGAGCACCAGATCTCATAATGGATGGTTGTGAGCCACCATGTGGTTGCTGGGAATTGAACCCAGGACCTCTGGAAGAGCAGCCAGTGCTCTTAACCTCTGAGCCATCTCTCCAGCCAGAAAACATTTTTTCTTAAAAAAATGAATAAAAAATATTTGAAACTGAAAGTATCAAACTTAATATGAAGCTTCCTGGCTTCCACTAAACACCACCTCTAACTGTATATAAATTCATCAAATTGTACAGGTTTGAGTCTGGCTAATTTTAGTGTCTGTTGCTTTTATTGATTCAAAATATTTTTATAATAAAATTTGTTTTTTAAAAGGAGTTATTTTTCAAAAAACAAAACTTGGCATGCTTTTGCTTTTACATATATTGTGTGGTTGTATGTATATACCATGTATATGATATTTTTGTTGCCTATGGAGGTCAGAGGCCACTGGGTTCTCTGGAGGTGGAATTATAGACAGTTTTGAACAACCCACCATCATGACTACTGGGAACAGAGCTCAGGTTCTCCAATAGGTCAGCAAGCACTCTTAACTGCTCAACCATCTCTCCAGCCCCAAAACTTGTTAGATTTTACTACATAGGAAAGTTAAATGTGGGGCATTTATTCCCCAAATGTGTGAGCTCAACCCAGAAACCCTTAGAGGGGTCAAACAGGAAGACTGACCACAGCTCACCCCAGCAAGCTACGGAACCAGTGAAGAGTAGACAGCAGCCATGCCAGGAGGGTTAAGTGGGTTAAGGCATTGACAAGCACACACTATAACATACACAAAGCCAGTTCCCACCTACAGGAAGTCCACTAGGCACAGCAGTGATGTGAAAACACGGGCTTTCAAATATGTGCATGATTTCCTGTGTTAGTTCCAATTTCAGGTACTTATCACCATGACAATCCCCAAGTGATATGTAAGATTTAAATTCTGCCAAGCAAGCTGCGTAAACAATGGACAATGGTATGTGGCAACAACAACAAAAAGACCATTCCTTCTTTTTTCTTCTCTGGATCTAAGTGACAGCAGACACACAACTTGTGAACATTCCAATGTGAAGGAGTCGCTGCAACCAGGCCTTAACATTTCCGTTAGTAGGCAGCATCTCCTCTGCTGAAGACATGGACATCCCTCCCTCACCTTCCAGGAAAGAACTCAGCCACAGGGTCATGGCCTCTACCTAGTGATGTCATTACAGCCTGCCTCTATTTGCTCTTTTTGTGTGTTTGATGTATCTTTTGTTTATTCTTTGGCCATTTCATATGTGTGTGCCCTGAGCATCCTAGTCACCCTCAACTCCCACCTCTCCTCTCCTAGACACACACATCCACTGTCTTCGTGTCCCTCTCTCTCCCAGCTTCTCCTAACCCACTGAGTCTCATCAGTGCGGCCTCCTGGAACACTGACCAATCAGTTCTGTTGGCTTGATATTTTGTGGGTAGCCACGGTGGATAAGTGTTCGTGTCATGTCCAGAGGACGGCGTCTTCCAGCCCTCCTCCCCATCCTCTCACTCCTGCATTCTCTCCCAAAATGCCCTGTGAGCCTTGGGGGAGTTGACACAGACGTCCATTTAGGCCTGAGCACTCAACAGTCACTGATTCTCAGCCCCTTACTCCCCACTGTTGACCTGATGCTCCTCTGGCCAACGTCAAGAGCAGCACCAGTTTATACGTAGAAGCATAAATGCTTAGAAGGCAGTGTGACAACATGACCATTCGGTAGAACAGTAGAAAGGGGTCCCCAAGAATGGACCCGCACTGGCATCCCTGCCACACATTGCCATATATCCCTACAGAGACAGGGAACATAGTCTTGGCACAAACACAAGACCAGATTTCAAGGCCCTCAAGCAACAATATTATCTGTCTGGTTCTGGAAGGCCATTCTCGTAGCTGATGTTAGACCATAAAAATTGTCTGTATTTGGGAACTCTGGCTGGAGGACCTGTGTCTATTTGCCATAAAACATGAGAAAGAGGGAGTCAGTTTAGTTGGCAAAGTGCTTGCCTTGCAAGAGTGAGGTTCTGAAGTCAATCTCCAGAACCCGAATTTTAAAATCCCAGCATAGCAGCCTGCATGCAACTCCACATTGTCCAAACAGAGACAGGCAAATCCATGGTCAGCCAGCCTAGTTAGCAAGCTCTACGTTCAGTGAGAGATTCTGTCTCAAAAAACAGAATGGATAGTACCTGAGGAACACACACACACACACACACACACACACACACACACACACACACACACACACACTGTATACAAAAGAAAAAATAAATCTTAGCCCTTGCATGCCATTAGGGTATGGGGCCTTCTGCCATCACAGCAAAATCCAGTCTATAGCAGCTGATACAAAACACTTTCTCCGTGTCTTCACTCATTTCCAAAAAGCTAGACGATAGCAATGCAGGACTGGAGAAAATAACTTGTTTCCTTTTTTTTCTGCCTGCCTCTCTTTACACCCCTTTGCTAAAGGCAATGAATTTGAAGCATCTTTTTTTATTGTTTGTTTTCTCATAAGCTAGCATGATTTAGAGAAAAAAATGCTGTGATTTTTATACTCTGAATAGAATATTTTTCAAAGGCAAAATATAGGCATCTTAATTTTACAGTCCAGAACTTCTGTGATGGAGTGTACACTTTACAGCCCTGCTGTGACAGATCCCTCCTCAGAAATCCTTTCTTAAAATATATATCCTGCAAGGCCCTACGTTTTCATCAATCACCTTCCATTACATGTCATAATTCTTCCCCTCTTCCCTCTTTTGTAAATCTTTTACTGTGGATTCAAGGATAAAAACCACATTTAAGAACTTAGTGCTCAGGATGAATTTACAAAACTTCCCATGAACAGGAAAATAATGCTGACAAGTGACAGGAGATTCATAAATACAAATGCAATTTGGCATCTGTTTTCTCTATTATAAAATGAAAGAAGTGTGGGTTGGGGGACCATTAGTGGGTGCCAGTGTTGAGCAGCTTAGTGGTCACACTCTCATGGGAAGAAGCCGGCCACCTGGCACTAAGGGACTGTCAGCATTTGATGTATGGATTGCACTGCTTGCCAGAGAGGCAAGGAGCTGGGAGCACTATGGAAGACTCTCTTAGATTTAATCAAGATAAAAACAAGTTTTTTGAACACCCCTCTCTTTGGCAAGAAGATGTAGAAATTTGTGGAAACAGTGTTTGTGAGGATGTCCATGTCTGGGTAAAACCAGAAAGAAGGCAGGATGCTGGCCAGCTAAGATGTTTAATTACAGGAATTTCTTACACACACATACTCCTGCCAGTTCATCTTTTGTCACACTAAAGTCAGCAACCACCTGAAAATTACATATATGTGACGCCTGGGAGTTGCTGTCAAAGGCAAGACGCATCCAGAGAGAGACTGTCTTCAGGGTTTTCTGTTATATAACTTCAGGTTCACCCCTCTGCCGCCTCTCCTCTCATCCAGAGACAAATTCTCTGGTCACTTTGAGTACCAAAAGTATCCAGTATCTAATAGAATCATGAAGTGAATTCTTTTCAGGCTCCCAGCTGTTCTGAGATAGCCCAGCTGTTGAAATCAATCCCTCTGAAGTACCCTCGAGCACAAATCAAATGAGACTGGACTGCAATTGAGGGGAATTATAGTCAGAGCTTTGCTGTGGAATCCAAGTCAACTTTCTGTCTGCACCAGCTTGCAACCAGTCTGAACGTTCTGGGCAATCAGGAATGGCACAGGTGCCAGAACATGTATGCTAAAGAGTGCTATTAAAATGAATTTATCTATCTGGGGTGTGTCATCGTTATTAAAAACAAAGGCAGGGGGAAATAAGAAAGTCAGTCAAGGGGTTTCAGGAATGACCTGCTCACACAACATTAATGTTAGCTTAGAGGTGAGTTCCTGAAAAGCCCTGTCAATCACTGGGGAAAATATCGCCGGTGCAGAATAACTTTAAAAGCTACTTTTCATCAGTGAGCTTTCCTACTGGGTTTGATTGCTTACTGTCTTGTAATGTGCATAATCCAACAAGGCTCCTGCCCCATCCATGCTCAGCATGGTAAATTTGAGTACCACTCCAAGGACTCTGCACTCACCCACCACACACCCAGTCTTTCATCAGATGGGTAAAGCAAACTCAAGGCCCACAATTACCTAACAAGTTGCATGAGGTCATGCAAGTTCACTACAACCAGAGTGACAACCCAAGAAGAGGGTTGTTGCCTCTCAAGGACACAGAACCCCCTGTTCATGACAGCTTCAATGTGATTGTGTTTTTAAAATCAGAGGTGAATGGGACATGAATTATGAATAAACCAATAATCCTCCACACTAAACCCCAAAGGTAAGGAAGTGCAAGATGCCTCTGCTTTTCTTCTGCAATTAAAATGCAGTCCATTCCTGGAAACAGATGTTTGCAGAGCCCATCATCCTGAGGCACACGGAGCAGGCACACTGGAACCCGGAATGTGGGGAGCACAAACAAAAACCATCACACAAGCACGGATTAGAGGAGGGCAGGAGCAGGGGTGAATAAGCAAGTCTCCTTGTCCATTAGAGAAAAGGACGAAAGGAAGGATGGAAACAAGATAGGCAGAAAGGTGGCCATTGTCTTCACATATAAATAAAGCCCATTTAGCTTTGAGATCGGACCATCTGAACCCCTTGTTCATCCAAATTGTAATTCCCTCTATTTTAATTCAGCCTTATAAGAGAGAATTTCTGCTGCATGCTACGCATGACATTGTGCAAGGGTATACTTTCTTAATTTTTTTTTTGAGACAGGGTTTCTCTGTGTAGCCCTTGCTGTCCTAGAACTGGCTTTGTAGACCAGGCTGACCTTGACCACACAGAAATCTGCCTGCCTCTGCCTCCTAAGTGCTGGGGTTAAAGGTGTACGCCACAACTGCCCTTATGCACGGATGTACTTTCAGTGGTGGACCAAGCATCTCTAGTCCCAGCCCTCAATGACCTTGTGTTCATATATGAGACCAGAGAGGGACACTTTAGCGATTGTTCTAAGGACTATGCAAAGGCCTATGGGATGCTGGGGCAGCATAGAGAATGGCTACCTGTGAGCCTCTCTCTGCTCTTGTTCTACTGCCTCCATGAACTAACACGGCTCAGTCTGGGTGAGACTAAAGCCACCTCTGACTCTGGGGATGAGCCCTCACAGGTTTAAGCCAATACAATGACATTTCTCTATTCCAGGTGATTAGTTTCAGTTGTTTACATGACCTAAGTTTGCCCAATTAGAATGGTTGGAAACAGAGGAAGTCTTTGTTATGTGTTATGTGACATATGAATGTTAAGGCCAGAGAAAACATTCATAACCATTTCATAACTACCTGTGCTGGGTGAGAACTATACTTTGTTCCAATTGGTGTCCCCAGAGATTGCAGGGCAGAAGCCTGGGCTATGGAGTTCAAAAGAGCTGGGCTCAGTTACCCATCTCCAGTCCATCAATGGAAGAGGTAAATAAGGTGAAAGAAGAAGAGGAGGAGGGGGAGGAGGAGGGAGAAGGAAGAAGAAGAGGAAGGGGAGGAGGGGGAGGAGAGCGGAGATTTAGTCAATGTAACCATGTGGAGGAAAAGAGTAAATAAAGGGGTCTCTCGTCTATCCTCAGGCTACTGATAGGAGTTTTAAGTAGTGAGAGAGCTGGGCCAGAAGTCTACACTAAACAGTCCTGATCAAAGAGTGGCCTGGTCAATCATTGTCTTAGTTCTGGTCTACAAGGTGGCCCAAGCCCTTATCACTGCCACCTCTTGAAGGGATCAGTGTGCTTCCTACAAGACAGTCACTTCTGCTCAGGCTTTCAGCCCAACCATCTTGCTCTTCCTGGAATCTAAGGTGACTGCAGGTTTAGGACAATGGCTAATCTGTACTTTCAGATGATGTAAAGGAGACAGACAGACAGAAATAAAGTCAGAGATGATGGGCTTTCATTCCACATGTGGTGGCCTACTAAAAGGAACAGTGTGAGCAATTTGAGGCATACCAAAATTACATCAACAATAAAAAAACGTTTGTGTGTGTGTGTGTGTGTGTGTGTGTGTGTGTGTGTGTGTGTGTAAGAGAGAGAATGGGCAAGACATTCAACAATGATAGCCTTCTGTGCTTCATTCCAAAAGGTGGAGGAGACCCTGGAAGCAGCGAAGGCAGATGAAGGAGAAATCTGATGAGGCCGAGAGCGTTGGTGAATGTGTGTGTATGCATGCACCTGCACCCCCAGGAGTATGCACAAGCATGTGTGTGCACACACATGTATTCCTTTCTAAAAAGAATATTTTGGCAACAACTGGGAGAGTAAAACAGGACATGTCCTCTCTTCCTCTTTATTTGATCCTTCTCGTAGCATTTAAGCCTGACCTAGAATCTTCTGTTTGGGAAAATACATTATGTATCACTTACTACTGTTCTCAAGAAACAGTTTGAGGGAAGGAGGAAGGGTCTACGCTGAGGTAGAATACACCATGGTGGAGAAGGCATGAAGCAAGTGCCTGAGAATGCTGGCTCACATTTCACCAATCAGGAAGCAGACACAGAGCAGGAAATGTGGTCAAGCTATAAGCCTCCAGATATGTCCCCCAGAGACTCAACTTCCTCCAGCTAGTCCCTCTCCCAAATGTTCCACAACACACACCACCCCTCCCCCACAAACAGCAGTGACATCTACAGTTTGGGTGTTCAAAGACACAAGCCCTGGGGAGGGCTACATTCAAATGATAACAAAGCATTGACCCCAGGTCCATGTCTGTCAGAGCATATCGCTCTTGCTCAGTACACATGTCCCATCCACCTTGACTTCCACCGAAACTCTTCACCTACAACTTTCAGGAAGCCTGTTCTAACACTCGTTTTCTGTCTGCACCTTACTAGAACTCTCTGGAACTTAATACTGTCTTAGGTAGGGTTTTATTGCTGTGAAGAGACACCATGACCATGGCAACTCTTATAAAGGAAAACATTTCATTGGGGCTGGCTTACAGTTCAGAGGTTCAGTCCATTAACGTCGTGGCAGGAAGAGTGGCAGCGTGCAGACAGACGTGCAGACAGACGTGATGCTGAAGAGGGAGCTGAGAGTTCTGCATCTGGGTCCCCAGGCAGCAGGAAGTGACAGTGACGCCCCGGTCAGGCTTGAGCTTCTGAGACCTCAAAGTCCACCCCCTAGTGACACACTTCTTCCAACAAAGCCATACTTACTCCTACAAGGCCACACCTCCTAATAGTGCCACTCCCTATGGGCTTATGGGGGCCATTTTTATTCAAACCACTACAAATGATGTCAGTCCTTCCTTAGAATGCATTTCTTCTCTTGGCTTCCAAAATAATAATACTAATACACATGGGCTCTCCTCTTCTCCTTCTAGGCACTTTCTCCAAAAATCCCCTCTCGGCTCCTCTACCTCCTCTTTCAACTCAGAAATGTTGGGATTTCCCAGGCAGAGATCCTGAGCTCTCATCCTTCTGAACATTCATCCAGGTGACCTAATCCCATCTACAGACCTTAACTGTGTCCCTGTGCTAGTGACTCTTCATATGGTACCATCACTCCAGACTGTCATCTGACTGATCTCCAACCTGTAACCCACCAGACTAGAAATCTACACTTGACTGTATAAAATCACCTTAAACTTACATACAATGGACAAATGAACATTTTTTCCAATATGCTCACTGATAGGCATCTTCTCAAGAAAATGGCATTTCCATGGCAGTGTTAACCTGGCAGTCATCTCCAGAGCTGGTCCTTGCCAACCTGATGTAGACAGTCCCTCAAAAAAAGTCCCTACATGGGTGACTCTAGGTTGTATCAAACTGATGGTTAAAAACATTATAGGTTCTATGCATGGCTGTAGCTACCCACTGACAGTCTTGGAATAAACCACCTTGAATAATGGAAGATAACAAATACACTTGCCAAAACTCCTAACCAATTCCTTTGTTGTGTGCATTGCACCACAACTCAAGTCACCCTATAAGGTTACCCAGGAAGCAGAATTTCTGAGAAAGGGTTAGATCACTTGCCCAGATAAACACTTGCCACCAAGAAGCTGGGGAAACAGGTGTTGTGGAATATTAGTTGAAGATGCATTACATTTGTTTATTCTGAAGAACATTATGATGCAAAGATATGTTGCATTCTTTTATGTTGCATTTGTTTAACTCTCTGAAGCTGTGTTACTTTCCCTGCCTAAAACACCTGATTGGTCTAAATAAAGAACTGAATAGTCAATAGCAAGGCAGGAGAGGGATAGGCAGGGCTGCCAGGCAGAGAGGATGAACAGGAGAAGAAATCTAGGCTAGGAGAATCGAGAAAAAGAGGAGAGAAGATACCAGGGCCCAGCCACCCAGCTACATAGCAAACCACAGAGTAAGAAGTAAAGAAAGGTTTACAGAATAGAGAAAAAAAGATAAAAGCCCAGAGGCAAAAGGTAGATGGGATAATTTAAGAAAAGCTGGCAAGAAACAAGCCAAGCTAAGGCCAGGCATTGATAAGTAAGACTAAGACCATTGTATTCATTTGGGAACTGGGTGGCAGGCAGTCAAAGAGTAAAGTGTTAAAAAAAGAAAGAAAAAGAAACCAACAGGGGCAGGGCACTGACTTTGAAACATCACATTGGGTATTTATAGCTGACGTGGCACTGAATTTAGAATAGTAAGCCAAAGAAAGGATGGATAAATCCATCATGAAAACAATCAATACCTCCTAAGCAGTAAAACAAAAATATTTTTAAATGTGAAGAGATCAATTGCTCAGCTAGCTGCAGAAACATTTAAATCATCCATGCTTGAAAAAAAAAAATGATAACTTGTCGGGCGTTGGTGGTGCACGCCTTTAATCCCAGCACTCAGGAGGCAGAGGCAGGCGGATCTCTGTGAGTTCGGGGCCAGCCTAGAGCGAGTTCCAGAACAGCCTCCAAACTAACAGAGAAACCCTGTCTCGGAAAAGAAGAAGAAGAAGAAGAAGAAGAAGAAGAAGAAGAAGAAGAAGAAGAAGAAGAAGAAGAAGAAGAAGAAGAAGAAGAGAAAACTTGAAGTGTGAGTAGAGAAAAAGGTGTTCTTTTGTAACATTAGACATTGCTGGATAGTAACATAGAAAGATTGAACCATATCATGATGCGTGCTGGTTTGAAATCAAGCACATTTTTGTTCAAATCCGGCTCAGTCATTTAGAAGTGTAGGAGGGTGGACCAGCCAGTTGAAAAATTCTCTGAACCTCATCTTTCTCATTGGTGAATTAGGAAATGACACCCAGTGCAAACATTTATATGAAAACTGGCTGTCGCATGGGTTGTTCGCTGTGTTGGGGGGGGGGTGCTGTGGAGGAAGCGAGTTTGACTTCTACTCACTAAACTGTGGGACATGGAGCAGGCTACTGTCTCCATCCTGTGATGGTTGGCTTGGTGAGCCTGACACAACCTAAATCACCACAGAAGTCTCAATGACAGACTGCCCATATGGGGTCAGCCTGAGGACATATCTATGGGGGAAGGGTGTTTATTAATTGCAACAATCAATTAATTGTGATGTGGGAAGACTAGCCCCCTTGGCAGGGAGTCTTGAACTGTGCAAGCATGGAGAAAGTGAACTGAGAGAGAGTAAGCATCCATCCATTCCTTCCACACTGCTCTTTAGTATAGATGGTGTGTGGTGAGCTGCTTTGAGTTCCTGCCTCAACTTACCCTCAGTGACAGACTACAACCTAAAATTGTAAGCCAAATAAAGCCCCTCTCTCCTGAATTGCTTTTCACTAGCCTGTTTTACCACAGCCACAGAGATGCAGTTAGGCCACTGTCAGGGGCAGAGACATGCTTTCTGCTTCCTATTATAAAGAAATAGGGATCATGGTGACCAGATAATAATTTCACAAAATAAGTAAAAATTACATTATAATTATACCTTATTATGTTTATAATTATAGAGTAAAGATGGCAAAACTAATAATATATGTAAAACACTTAAATCTATTCCCAGGGAGCTGTAAGAGTTTATTAAATGGACAAATTGAAGAAAAAAATAGTCCTGAAAAATAATGAGAAAGGGCATGCATAGACAATTGACATGAAAGGCAAAATCTGTAATAACCACAAGAAAATCATCCAACCTTCTTCGTAATCAAAAAAAGTGAAATCAAAACTAGTAACCAGAGCAGCAGGGGATAGCAGCATATACCTGTCATCCCAGCATTTGGGAGGGACAGACCGGAAGCTCAGAAGAGCATTTGCCTCCCCTGCAAAAAGCCTTGGGTGTCAATCATTCCCAGTGCTGCATAAAAGGTGTGGCCATGCATCCCTGTAATCCCAGAGCTGGAGGAAGGACAATCTTCTGAAATCAAGGTCATCCTACACTACAGAGTGAGTATCCAGGCCAGTATTGGCTACATGAAACGTTTTCTCAAAAATATAAACAAGGAAACAAAAAAAATGTATAAACTGGGAAAGAAATGCAGTATGGTGGTAGAGCACTTGTCTCCCATCCGAGAGGCTGTGGTTCATTCCCCAGCACTGCATGAAACACAAGGACAGAGGAGAGCCTAGGAACCACCTTCCCATAAAAGAGGCACCATTTTCTAAACTGCAAATCTGGGAGCAGAACTGACAAAGGGAGCTTATCTCATGAGGTGCACAGCACGGAGAGACTTTCACTGCTTTCTGAGGGAATTTGATAATGCGTGTGGCGAGTGTGGAAGCTTCGGTCATCCTTCGGGCTTTGGGAATCCCCTTTGCTCAAACTGAGCACACTCAATAAGCACACACAACTGCATAAGATCTGAGACACCATCGGAGATTCATGCTGATAGCATTCACTCTCTGTAGCATCTTCTCGATGGCCAAAGACTAACAATCATCAAACTGTGGTTCCTTCAAACTGGCTGACGGTCTGAATCAAAATGAAAGGAAGTGATGCAGAAGAATCCCCTTCGCCCATCACCTCATCACTGTCATGGCTTGGTGTTTCCTTTCTCCTGTGTCTCCAAGCTGCTGTTTTCCTCTTGTGGAAAGCAGCCAACTGTTTAGTGGGGGTTATTTATTTATTTATTTATTCGCTTACTTATTTTTGGCAGTAAAAACTGTTGCACACCTGACCTATAGCCGAAACACCACAGTTGTTGGTCAACAGGGCATGACTGGCTGGCGTCTTAGTTTCCTTTCCTGAGACTGGGATAAAGTACTCTGACAAGAGCAAGTTAAGGGAGAGAGGGTTTCCTCTACACCCCACAGTCCATCTTCTGGAGGAACTCAAGATTGGAGACTATCATGGTGGCAAAGTGAGGTGACTCAGGCTTGAAGCAGCTGACATCACATCCAGGTCGGGCATCGGAGGCTGATACACACTGCCATTCCTTCATTTGCACAGTCTAACATGCCAGCCAGGAGAAGGGTGCCACCCACAGTGGGCAGGTCTTCCATCTCAGTTAATGTAAACAAGATAATGTTCCATAGGCATGCCCGGAGTCCCCTGTCCTGGGGATCCTAAATGCTCTCAAGCCAAAAATTAACATTAACCATTAAACCAGTGTCTCAGGAGGGATTCCCTAAAGACAGGCAGGATGGGGGGCTGCCTGGATGCTCTTGGTGTGGTAGGAAGAGCCTTAGGGAACACAGGGGGCTGCTGGGCTGTGGTCCTCAGAGCCTGCTTAAAGGGAATCTCAGAGCACTGTGGAGCTTGAGATACACCACGAAGGCAACCCCCACTTCAGGGCCTGAGGATGCTTTCTGGGCCCAAGAATCTGACACCCCCGAAGCCAGTGATAGGTGGAGCCTAACCCAGCCCAGTGCTTCTGAGCAGGAAGCAGCCGGCTGCTCTGAGCTGCCAGTCCCAAAAGGCAAAGGAGTTCTGGCTGGGTACCAGCAGCATCCTCAGGAGTGGGGTCAGGTATGGTGTCTGCCTCAGCTTCCAGCCTGTTCGAGATGGTCCAGACTTCCACAGCAGTTATCAGATCACCAGTTGCTTGCCTATGTCTGCCACACCCTGGTGTCGTCACTGGGTACTTAGAAAATGGGCTCATTAAACCCTGAGTCCTGGCAATGCACTTTGGTGATGCAGGAATATCTGATGATGTAGACGCATCTGGTGATGCAGGAGTATCTGGTGATGTAGAAGCATCTGGTGATGCAGGAGTATCTGGTGGTACAGGAATATCTGATGGTGTAGGAGCATCTGGTGATGCAGGAGTATCTGGTGATGCAGGAGTATCTGGTGATGCAGGAGTATCTGGTGATGCAGGAATATCTGATGGTATAGGAGCATCTGGTGATGCAGGAGTATCTGGTGATGCTAGAGTATCCTATGATGTAGAAGCATCTGGTGATGCAGGAGTATCTGGTGGTGCAGGAATATCTGATGATGTAGGAGCATCTGGTGATGCAGGAGTGTGTGAATGCTGCTCACAGCTGCTAGGAACCTGAGAGTTTAAAAACACCTTCTAGGTATATCCTGAACCTTCTGGGAAGCAAATGATTGACAGGGCCAAGAATGTCACTTAAAGTTCAGGAAAGTGACAGTTTTTAAACAAACAGATCAGAAAAGAAAAAAAAAAAAAACAATACGGGAAGATTCATTCTGTTGACTATGAATGGTAAGTTCCATTTTCCAGGGAAGGCCACACAGTCACCCGACTAAGGGGAGGGAGTGCTCTCTGGGAATGAACCCTGCTCTCAACAGAACTGGCCTACCAGCCCTCTGCCCAGCAAGTACAACAGGAACATTGAGGGGAAGCAAGGCTCCCCAGGCTGCTACTGGCTTATCAAGTGGCTGCCAGGGACCAGGGACAGCTTGTAGGTAGCTAGTAAGGTCGCCATCCTGGCCTGCCTATCAAATGAATACTAGCCAGGACTGAGTGCTCCAATTCAGTGGGTGCTCTACCGAGGGCAATTGCCAAGCGAGGAGGCAGAAAGGCGGCCCCTGGGTTTGCATCAGCCATGTTCTTCCTGACAGCTTCAAGTGCCCATTTGACACCCTGTCTGAGGTGCCTGGATAGTAACAATCTACAATTCTTGGATTCAGAAAACCGAGTGCTCCAAGGAGCTCACCCTTCCCTTCCCCTTCTCCCTCCATCTCCTCCCCCCTCACCCCTCCTTCTCTCTGTCCCCCTCTCCACAGCCCTTCATTTCTACCCCTCCCCCCTGCACTCACTCTCCTCTCTACTTCCTTTCACTTCCATCCCCTTCCTCTTTCTCCCCCTCCTCCCTCTCCCTTCCCCCTCCTCCCTCTCTCTTCCTCTTTCTCCCCCTCCTCCCTCTCTCTTCCTCTTCCTCCCCCTCCTCCCTCTCTCTTCCTCTTTCTCCCCCTCCTCCCTCTCTCTTCCCCCACCCGCCCTTCTCCCCCACTCTTGGCACTAAATCCACACCCATCTCCTTCCCTTTCCTCCCCGCGTCTCCTCTTTCACTCCTCTTAGGCTTCACTTCCCTTCACTTCTGCCCCTGCTCCTCCATTCCCCTCCCCCTCCCTCTTTATTTACACCCTCCCCTAGCTTCCAGTTCCTGATCCTAGCTCCTGGGTTCACTCTTCACTCAGCCCTCCCTACAAAAGGAAAGTGGGTTTCTCAAGGGTTCTCTCATCACTCAGCTCAGAAGCACTTGGTGACATGCTATGGCATGAGCATCACCAATCCCAGGTGTGCTGAGCACCTGCCCTGTCCAGGTCCAGGACACCCCCCCCCCCCCCCCCAATGAGTCTTCAGGGATACACAGCTACCCCTGGTCCAACAGTCAGCAGGGAAGTTTGCACCTCTGTGTTAGGGGGGTCACTTATTCACCTCTAACATAAGATTACTCTACTTCAAACCTTTCTTTGCCCACAGGGACAGAATCAGATTTTGCCTGGGATTCATTGCTTGTTTTCCAGGCTAACAGTCTAGGCAGGAAGACGGGATGCCTTTTGGTTCCATCTAACCATAGCATCTGGGCACAGCATCCTCATGCCTGTCTTGAGTGTGAGCTAAAACCAGCTCTGACACAGCATGGAGCAGAAGGAAGGTAGAACTGGAGGTAGGCAAAGACTGCAGGAAGCTGAGCATGAAGTCATTTGTGCATCCAGAGAGGTGATCGCTTGGCTTGTGTGGGGGAGGAAACAGAATAGGATCCATGGTACAAAGTTAATGGGGACTGATGGTAAGATGCTTAAGGGTGGGGGGTGGCGTGGGGATGACTTCCAGGTCTCAGCCTGGGATGGCTATAAGGCTGTAGTGTCTGGTCCCACAAGACAGCGGCATGGGGAACATGGACCTGGCCCATTGAGTTCCACTGGGGAACATGATGACTTTGAAGTGTTAGGTAGGTGCGTTGGTCCCACCCTCGACCTGGAGTCTGAGCTGGAATCACAGGTGTAGGGCTATAGGTATTCTTTCTCTCTCTTTTGTAGGACATGAAACTGCCAGTGAGATCTTGCAGCCTGGGAGAGGGGAGCAGCAGAGGGACCACAGTCCAGCAGATGGACAAGAGATGCTAGGAGCAGTGATGAATGGGTGAGCGGAATCTTGGATGAGGAAGTAGGGAGTCCAGAGGAAGCCTCCTAGCATCCTTCTGCTAAAGGAGCCCTGTGGGGTAACAGCAGGGCGTAGCCACTCAGCACCCCTTCTCTTTCTACCTTAGAGTCATGCTGCCTCCACACATTGGTAAGGAAGTCATTTTTTTCCCACACACATTGGCAAGGAAGCCATTTTTTTCTTTTCCTCTTTGTTATGTTTAGAACACAAATAAGCAAAACAGGAAAAGGAGAATCAAACAGTTGGTTATGTTAACACAGTGTCCTTACCCTCAAAAGTTGCTTGGCACAGACTCATAGATGCTTTATGCCTGTTCCAGCAATTCCTGTGACTCATAGGAATCTGTGTTCCTCAGAGGGCAAGGGAAGGCCAGAAAAAGAAACTTCGATAAGAAAAGGCTCAGAGACCAAATGGCAGAGCTGAGCTCACAGACCATGACTCTGCACTCTGAGGGAACGGCAAGACTCCTGGATTTCTGATGATTTCTGTTAGAGGTTTCGATGCAAACTCCCTGACTCTAGCTCAACTCATTGTGTCACCTCAAGCTTCTGGCATGTGTGCGTCCCTTGATGTAGATGAGTGAAAGTGAACCCAGGAGCTAGGATCAGGAAGGAAGGGCTGTGGGGCAGAAGAAAGGGAAGTGAAGCCTAAGAGGAGTGAAAGAGGAGACGCGGGGAGGAAAGGGAAGGAGATGGGTGTGGATTTAGTGCCAAGAGTGGGGGAGAAGGGCGGGTGGGGGAAGAGAGAGGGAGGAGGGGGAGAAAGAGGAAGAGAGAGGGAGGAGGGGGAGGAAGAGGAAGAGAGAGGGAGGAGGGGGAGAAAGAGGAAGAGAGAGGGAGGAGGGGGAAGGGAGAGGGAGGAGGGGGAGAAAGAGGAAGGGGATGGAAGTGAAAGGAAGTAGAGAGGAGAGTGAGTGCAGGGGGGAGGGGTAGAAATGAAGGGCTGTGGAGAGGGGGACAGAGAGAAGGAGGGGTGAGGGGGGAGGAGATGGAGGGAGAAGGGGAAGGGAAGGGTGAGCTCCTTGGAGCACTCGGTTTTCTGAATCCAAGAATTGTAGATTGTTACTATCCAGGCACCTCAGACAGGGTGTCAAATGGGCACTTGAAGCTGTCAGGAAGAACATGGCTGATGCAAACCCAGGGGCCGCCTTTCTGCCTCCTCGCTTGGCAATTGCCCTCGGTAGAGCACCCACTGAATTGGAGCACTCAGTCCTGGCTAGTATTCATTTGATAGGCAGGCCAGGATGGCGACCTTACTAGCTACCTACAAGCTGTCCCTGGTCCCTGGCAGCCACTTCCAGTAGCAGCCTGGGGAGCCTTGCTTCCCCTCAATGTTCCTGTTGTACTTGCTGGGCAGAGGGCTGGTAGGCCAGTTCTGTTGAGAGCAGGGTTCATTCCCAGAGAGCACTCCCTCCCCTTAGTCGGGTGACTGTGTGGCCTTCCCTGGAAAATGGAACTTACCATTCATAGTCAACAGAATGAATCTTCCCGTATTGTTTTTTTTTTTTTTCTTTTCTTCTGTTTGTTTTGTTTTTTTTAATGACAAATTGGCCCTGTCAATCATTTGCTTTTTATACCTTGTTTTTAAACTCTCAGGTTCCTTGTGAGCAGCATTCACACACTCCTGCATCTACATCATCAGATATTCCTTACTCCTGCATCACCAGATGCTTCTTCATAGGATACTCTTTACTCCTGCATCATGCTCCTATACCAGATATTCCTGCATGATACTGCATCACCAGATCTCCTGCATCACCAGATACTCCTGCATCACCAGATGCTCCTCTCAGATATTCCTGTACCACCACATCACCAGATGGATACTCCTGCATCACCAGATGCGTGACAGTGCAAGGACTCAGAATGAGCCCAAAGTACCCAGTGACGACAGGGTGTGGCAGACATAGGCAAGCAACTGGTGATCTGATAACTGCTGTGGAAGTCTGGACCATCTCGAACAGATGATTGAGAGGATGCTGCTGGTACCCAGCCCTCAAGCTCACTATCTAGACCTATCAAGATAGAAAGCATCCTCAGTCCTTCGTAGCTTAGATTCCCTTTAAGCAGGGAGGACCACATGTGTTCAAGAGAATCCTTGAAATCCAGACACTGGTTTAATGGTTAATGTTAATTTTTGGCAGAGCATTTAGGATCTATGCCTATGGAACATTATCTTGTTTACACTTGGCCTTCACCCTTCTCCTGATCTATGCCAGCCTCCGATGCTGGATCAGCTGCTTCTCTCTTTGCCACCATGTAGGAGTTCCTGTGGACTAGAGAAACTGCTTTGTTAGAGTCCTCTCAGGCTTCATTGTCTGTATGGTAACTCACAACTTTTTACGGTAAGAGACCCCAGCTGGTTGGATGACCCTTGGGGTAACAAAAATATTCATCGGGAATCTTTGGATAGAATGATTCAAATTAGCAAGATACAGAGATATTCATGAAACACAAAAGCCTATGATAAATAAGGACTAAGGAGGCTTGCAGAAGATTGAATATGTATCTCTGTGAACGGCAAGCATCTACCCCCCCCCAAGTAATCCACAGTGTGTGCCAAGGAAACACCAACAGGATGACAAACCAACTCAACCTGAGTTGTGAACATTGAAGCTGAAACAAAGGCTTTGCACAGCATGACACAGCATCATCAGCCTTGCCACTCATCGGTTTGTCACTCGTCCCAGACCTTTGAATGTTCATGGCAGGAATTCCCCCTTGAGACCTCTCAAACTTTAGTGCTCGCTTGCATCTCAGCTAAGGGGCAAGGGACACTAGTGGAGCTAGCCAGCCCTGTGCAACACACAGCAGCTGAATTGGTCTCTTACATCCAAAAATGCCTCTGCTCCTATAGTGAAACAAGCCCTACAAAGACCAGCTCCAAGATTATTTTTTCAGGGCAGAGCCTACAAGGATGTAATTTATCCCATTCACATGGCAACCAGTGCATTTGGACATTTGTTGTGACTCCATCTCTCTGACTCCCTAGTTCCCCACCTGTCAGTCAGGCAGTCTGTTATGGTTAATGGGGACATGTTACTGTCCCTTCTATTCAGCCACCTTGCGCCAAACACTCAGAGACCTCTTGTGTACCCAAATAAACACCCTGTTTTACCTAGCTCCACATTTATGCTCTGCCATGTTCAGTACCTAGCATGGTACACTGTTCCCTCTGCTGTCTGGCACTCCTGACTCCACCCTTCTCCTTCCATCATCCTTAGTTTGTTCACCCCAGCTGTACTTCCTGCCTGGCTACTGACCAATTCATGTTTTATTAAACCAATTCCAGGGACAAATCTTTACAGTGTGCAAGAGTATTCCACAGTATTTCCCCCTTTTGTCTAATTAAAAAGGAAGGTTTTAACTTTAACATTGTAAAATACTAGTTAGTTATCGGTAAAATTACAGAATATATTCTATTATCTACCTTATCTTTGCGAGACATCTAATTTACCTTTTTTTTAATGAAAACTATAGTTATATTTTATATATAGATTATCTTTTATCATTTGAAAAATTATAACTATCTAGTCTCTAACTGAAGGGTGAAATGTTGCAGGGATATTGCCTCTGCAACATTTGGGCATCCTAGTTGACAGACTTTCCTGTCAGCACAAATTTCAGAAAGAGATCCTTGAATCTAATGTCCTTTGTTCAGCTTTTTTTTCTGATCATTACCAACCCCCTTAAATGATAATAAATATCCATAACCCATTTTGGGGGGAATGTGGGTATAGTATTCTGGGAGTACTGGTAATCTCTGGGGGAGCCTGAGAAAATTTAAGATAATTGAAGTCCAGGTTGTAGTATTACAGTCTCAGCCCCAATTTTTTTCTTTTTACAACCAACCACAGCCTTGCCCCACTCCTCCCAGCACCCCCCACTCCATCCAGACACTTTTCCTCCATTTCCTTCGGAAAAGAGCAGACACCCTGATATCTAGCAAACACAGCAAAGCAAGTTACCAGGAACAAACCATACATCAATGCTGGATAAGGCAACAGTAAGGAAAAGGATCCCAAGAACAGGCAACAGTTAGAGGCACCACACACACACACACACACACACACACACACACACACACACACATTAGGACTCTCACAAAAACTCCAGGCTACACAACCACATTGTGTATGCAGAGGACCTAGCACAGTCCCATGCAGGCTCCATGAGTCTCTGTGAATGAGCCCTGCTTAGGGGTGCCATGCCTCAATTTCATTGATATGCTATGAATCAAAGTCCCATGCCTTTTGCCCTCCTTTCAGAGCCTGGTAAGCAAGCAAACACAGCAAATGATCATTAGATTCAACCTGACACAAACCTGAAGTCACCTTCTCAACAGAAGAATTGCCTTTAGCCATGTCTGCTGTGTCCATGTCTGAGCCTGGTGTACTGATCATGAAAACTGCCCATTGCTCATTGCTAGTGACACATGAGCCAGTTAAAGATGGCACCTCAGGAGGGTGTCCTGAGATGTTTACCAAGATCGAACCAGATCTGCATGAATGGCTCTGTTCACTAGGACCTAGACACATGATAGGCTGAGGCCACTCTGCAGATGCTTGCTGTGGGACAATAAATGAACTAGATGCCCTGCTGCATCTGATTGTCTCCGGGATCCTGGAAGGCTGTGTGCGGTTACTCTTCCTCAGACCCAGCTCAGAAGACCCTGCAAATCAGGGCAATGAGAGCTCACCCTGATGAGCTAGTCGACTGACCAACCTTGCCAGTACCAGGCTTTTGCTCACCTGGCTGGAGTACCAGATCCTTAAGTGAGAAACAGCAGGATAACCATTAGGAGAGTGAAGGCCCAGCATTGATTAGCACCAGAGGCCAAACTTTGCAATGAAAACTTGCATCAGGCACTCAGCTTTGAGACTGAACTGGAATCAGGATTGAGGGAAACTCAAGCCTGTCCTATGTACCCTAGGAAGAACAGCAAGAAGCAACTCTGTATGTGTACTTTTTCAGCTTTGGTTCCACATAACTGCAATGCATCCCTCCCCCTTGCCTCATGATCCTCTTTCTAATCTTCTCTGCATTCCCTCCGTCACTCCCTCCTCTTCTCTTATCTTTCTACTTCTGAGTGACCTCTTCCCATCTGAGGAAAGCTGCGCAGCCAATAACAAGCCCATTTTGAAGCTCCCACAGGCTGCCCAGCATTCTTGAGGCTTGAGGCCTGTGTACAAACATGAGCCACAGACAAGAATGACAAGAATATGAATTGCTTTCTCTGTGGCCACATTCATATGTCACCCTCAAACTATAACAAAGGACTTGTCATATTATTCAGGGCAATATTTCAGAGCCTTGAAAAAAGGAAAGAGCCAAACTGTTTGTTTGATGTAGTATCATCTGTCTCAGAGGTGGTGTACCTAAGAGTGCCTGTTAGTTGCCCTGAGGCAGGAAAAGAGCTGGAGAGGCTCACAGAACATTCAGATGGCTACCCAGCACCCAAAGGGCTGCATGGAGTCTTAGGAGACAAAGCTATGAACCTCTCTGGTCTCATAATGCAACTAAAAAATAGGGCTGACTAGAGATGCCTAAATGAGTCCTGACTGCAAAGTCCATCATCATAGGCAGGGCTGATGGCTGGCTCACCTTTAACCCCTAACCAGATCTTTACAACTTCAGGAGGCAGAGTTTGCAAGCAGATGCTGGTTCTCAGCCTGCTTTCTGAGCGACCGGGACAGCCCCTGTGACTCCTCCAGGACACCAAGCCCAATGTCACTGCTAACAATAATATGTGTTAATGCAGATTGACACAGAAGCAGAGCCCAGGAATTCCCTCTAGAAAAGCTGGGTAAACGCAGAATACAGAAATGGAAGAGAGAATCTCAGCGGAAATAGATTCATGAACCAGAGAAAAATCTTAAGTCAACAAATCCAACCAAAAGACCAAAGAATAATAGGCATAGAAGAAGGAAGAAATCCCCTCAAAGGTACGAAGAAAACTGGAAGCCAATTATTAGAAGGAAAAAGGTCTCCTGGCCCATATAATACCACCAAACATACACAACTCTTCCAACCTATAAAGGCAATCAGGAATCACACCTGACTCTCTGAAAGCCAGAAGGTCCTGGATAGATATTCTACCTACATAACCCAGACTACTATACCATCAGTCATTATAGATGGAGAAAACAAGATATTCCATGACAAAACCAGATTCAAACAATACATATCCACCAATCCAGCCCGACAGAAAGTTCTGGAAGGAAAACTGCAACCCAAGCAAGTCAACTACAACTAGAAAAACATAGGCAATAGATAATCCCAACTTACCAACAGCCAAAAGGAAAAAGGGACAGAATCCCACACATAATCTCGCCACCAACACCAAACCAAAAACAAACAAGAATGAACAATCAATGGTCATTAATATCCATCAACATTAATGGTCTTAACTCGCCTATAAAAAGACACAGATTAGCAGAATGGATAAGAAGACAGAATTCTTCCTTCTGCTGCATACAACAAACTCACCTCAACTTCAAAGACAGATGGTACCTAAGAATTAAAGGTTGGGGAAAGATCTTCCAATCAAATGGACCCAAGAAACAAGGGGGGGCAGCAATCCTAATGTCCAACAAATTGGACTTTAAACTAAAATCAGTCAAAAGAGATGAAGAAGGTCATTTCCTACTCATCACAGGAGAAATCCATCAGGATGAGGTCCCAATTCTGAACATTTATGCCCCAAATACAAAGGCATCCACATTTGTTAAAGAAACATTACTAAAACTCAAATCACACATAAAACTGAACACACTTATAGTGGGAGATTTCAACACCCCACTCTCACCACTGGACAGGAACACCAGACAGAAACTTAACAAAGAAACAAAAGAACTAATAGAAGTTATGGCCAATTGGACTTAACAGATATCTATAGAACATTCCACCCAAATACAAAACAATTTACCTTCTTCTCAGCGCCACATGGAACCTTCTCTAAAATCGACCACATACTTAGCAATATAGCAAACCTCAACAGGTACAAAAAAATTGAAATAATCCCCTATGTCTTATCAGACTACCACGATTTAAAATTAGAATTCAACAACAACACGAACTACAGAAAACCTACAAACTCATGGAAATTAAGTAACACCCAATTGCACAATTCATGGGTCAAGGAAGAAATAAAAAAAGAAATTAAAGATTTCCTAGAATTCAATGAGAATGCGGACACAACATATCCAAACCTATGGGATACTTTGAAAGCAGTGCTAAGAGGAAAGTTCATCGCACTAAATGCCCACATGAAGAAACAGGAGAATAATCACATTAGAGAATTAACAGCACAACTGAAAGCTTTAGAAAACAAAGAAGCCAATACACCCCAGAGGAGCAGACTCCAGGAAATAATCAAATTGAGGGCTGAAATCAATAAAATGGAAGCTAGGAGAACAATACAAAGAATCAATATAACAAAAAGTTGGTTCTTTGAGAAAATCAACAAGATAGGCAAACCTTTATCCAAACTTACCAAACAGCAAAGAGTGAACATGCAAATTAATAAAAATAGGAATGAAAAGGGGTCATAACAACAGACACAGTGGAAATCCAGAGAACCATCGGGTCATACTGTGAAAACCTATATTCCTCAAAATTTGAAAATCTAAAGGAAATGGACAATTTTCTGGACAGATTTCACTTACCAAAATTAAATCAAGAACAGATAAGCAACTTAAATAGACCTATAACCTCTAATGAAATTGAAGCAGTCATTAGAAGTCTCCCAACCAAAAAAAGCCCAGGGCCAGATGGCTTCAGTGCAGAATTCTACCAGAAATTCAAAGTACAGCTAATACCAATTCTCCTCAAAGTATTCCACACAATAGAAGCAGAAGGGTCATTACCAAACTCTTTTTATGAGGCTTCAATAACCTTGATACCCAAGCCACACAAAGACACAACTGAAAAAGAGAACTACAGACCAATATCCCTCATGAACATTGATGCAAAAATTCTCAATAAAATATTGGCAAATCAAATCCTAGAATACATCAGAGAAATCATCCATCCGGATCAAGTAGGCTTCATCCCAGGGATGCAAGGATGGTTCAACATACGGAAATCCATCAATGTGATCCTCCATATAAACAGACTGAGGAAAAAAATCACATGATCATCTCACTAGATACCGAAAAAGCCTTTGACAAAATCCAACACCCCTTCATGATAAAGGTCCTGGAGAAATCAGGGATAACAGGAACATACCTCAACATAATAAAAGCAATATACAGCAAGCCAACAGCCAACATCAAATTAAATGGAGAGAAACTCAATGCAATTCCTCTAAAATCAGGAACAAGACAAGGCTGTCCACTCTCTCCATACCTCTTCAATATTGTCCTTAAAGTTCTAGCTAGAGCAATAAGACAACAAAAGGAGATCAAGGGAATACAAATCAGAAGGAAGAAGTCAAACTCTCACTATTTGCAGATGATATGATAGTAGTCTACATAAGTGACCCGAAAAACTCTACCAGGGAACTCATAGAGCTGATAAACACCTTCAGCAAAGTGGCAGGATACAAGATTAACTCAAAAAAATCTGTAGCCCTACTATATACAGATGACACATTGGTGGAGAAAGAAATCAGAGAAGCATCACCCTTTACAATTGCCACAAACAACATAAAATACCTTGGAGTAACACTAACCAAAAAAGTGAAAGACCTGTACTGTAAGAATTTTGAGTCTCTAAAGAAAGAAATTAAAGAAGATACCAGAAAATGGAAAGATCTCCCATGCTCTTGGATAGGCAGGATCAACATAGTAAAAATGGCAATCTTGCCAAAAGCAATCTACAGATTCAATGCAATCCCCATCAAAATCCCAACACAATTCTTCATTGACCTTGAAAGAACAATTCTCAACTTTATATGGAGAAACAAAAGACCTAGGATAGCCAAAACAACCCTGTACAATAGAGGAACTTCTGGAGGCATCACCATCCCTGACTTCAAGCTCTATTACAGAGCTATAGTCCTGAAAACAGCTTGGTATTGGCACAAAAATAGACAGGTAGACCAATGGAATAGAGTTGAATACCCTGATATTAACCCACATACCTACGAACACCTGATTTTGGACAAACAATCCAAATATATACGCTGGAACAAAGAGAACATCTTCAACAAATGGCGCTGTCATAACTGGATGCAAACATGTAGAATACTACAGATAGACTTTCACCCTGCACAAAACTTAAGTCAAAATGGATCAAAGAACTCAACATAAACCCAGCCACACTGAACCTACTAGAAGATAAAGTGGGAAATACCCTTGAATTAATCGGGACAGGAGACTGCTTCCTGAACATTACACCAGTAACACAGACACTGAGATCAAAATTAATAAATGGGACTTCCTGAAACTGAGAAGCTTCTGTAAGGCAAAGGACACAGTCAGCAAGACAAAACGACAGCCCACAGACTGGGAAAAGATATCCACCAACCCCACATCTGACAGAGGGCTGATCTCCAAAATATACAAAGAATTCAAGAAGCTAGTCTCCAAAACACCAAACAATACAATTAAAAAAACAGGGTACAGAACTAAATAGACAATTCTCAATAGAGGAATCTAAAATGGCTGAAAGACACATAAGAAAGTGTTCAACACCCTTAGCCATCAGGGAAATGTAAATCAAAACATCTGAGATACCATCTTACTCCTGTCAGAATGGCTAAAATCAAAAACACCAATGACAGTTTATGCTGGAGAGGATGTGGAGAAAGAGGAACACTCCTCCACTGCTGGTGGGAGTGCCAACTTGTACAGCCACTTTGGAAATCAGTATGGCGACTCCTCAGAAAATGGGAATGAGTCTACCACAAGATCCAGCAATTCCACTCCTAGGCATATACCCAAAAGAAGCACTTTCATACAACAAAGACATCTGTTCAACCATATTCATAGCAGCTCTATTTGTAATAGCCAGAAACTGGAAGCAGCCTAGATGCCCCTCAACCAAAGAATGGATGGAGAAAATGTGGTACATTTACACAGTGGAGTACTACTCAGCAGAAAAAAACAATGGAATCTTGAAATTTGCAGGAAAATGGATGGAACTCGAAGAAACCATTCTGAGCAAGGTAACCCAATCACAAAAAAGACAAACATGGTATGTACTCACTCATATGCAGATTTTAAACATAGAGTAAGGGATTACCATCCTACAATCCACACTGCCAGAGAAACTAGTAAACAAGGAGGACCCTAAAAGAGACAAACTTTGGCCCCTGGAGAAGGGGAAAGGGTCACCATCCCCTGAGCAAATTGAGAACATGGGAAGAGGGGGGAGGAAGCTACGAGAGTGAGAAGGGAAGAAAAGGAAGGATGCAGAGGTCATGAGGAAGCAGAAATTTTGAGTCAGGTGTAGATTAGAAGAAAGGACATATGACAGGTAGGATTTTAGTTGGGGGACAGTAGAGGAGGAAGGGAGGGAGAAGGGAACTGGGATCGTCATGCAATTCAATCTTGTTTGTAATTCAAATATATAAAATATAAAAAACTAGAAATTAAAAAAAAGTTTGAAGGCTCTGAACTGTGGGCGCCTGTAAAATCAAAAATAAATTAAATACTTTCTCATTTTAAGAGGGAAGAACCAGGGGGCTGGTGAGATAGATCAGTTGTTAAGAGCACTGGCTGCTCTTCCAGAGGACCCTGGTTCAATTCCCAGCACCCACGCAGCAGCTCACAACTGTCTGTAACTCCTATTCCATGGGATCCAACACCCTCACACAGACATAGATGCAGGCAATACAAACATCCATGTACGTAAAATACAAATAAATATTTTTTAATTAAAAAAAAGAGGGAAGAACTAGAACATAGTCCCAATATGAACAAAGAAAAACCAAATTCCAACAGTGTAAATAACTCGATGTCTAATGTCTGGGATTCACTCTCAGTTTTCTGGGCTCCTCCAAAGGCCTTGGGTCACTTCTCCGGCTCCACCCTCTGCTGCAAACGCAGCTTGTCTTTTAGGCTCTCCACCCCACTCCACCACTGCTGCTTTTCTTGGTCATGGTTGTTCATGGACATCCTTGGGAGAGAAATCTCCAAAAATGCTGGGGTACCTTGCGTGCTACAACTGGCTGCACTCTGACCAGTATCCTCTCCTGGGCTCTCCTCAGGGACTCCTGCCACACAGTGCCAAGCCTCAGCTGCTTTCCATGACGCCTTCATGCCTTCAATACCATTACCACTTTGTTAACACTACCAAGTTCAGCTGCCAGCGTGAGGTACAACCGTGGCTGCCTCTGGAACACAGCTTCTCTGTGCTGACCCTGAGGAAACACTTCCCAGAAGACTTCACCTCAACGATGCTGGTCTCTGATTAATCACACCTGATCACTCAGCCCCAGCTGCCAGCACCCACTGTCCCAGCAAAGCCTCTGCTTCAGTGGTTCTGTCTCTTGTTAATCACAGCCTACTCTTCCGACCCTGCTGACCAGAAACCATGAATTCTTCACACAAATGGCCTGGTAGACTCTTCCCTCTGAAACTTCACAAGCCAGGCCTCCTTTGTCTGCACTGCTCTCAACATTCTTCTCTTCCCAGGTCCCACAGAACAGTTCACCAAGATTTAAACCCTTAACGGCTTTTCTGACCCAAAGTTCCAAAGTCCTTCCACAATCCTCCCCAAACACATGGTAAGGTCTGTCACAGCCATACCCCCACGGTTCTAGTGCCAATCTATGCCCTAGATTCTTTCTATTGCTGTGATGAAACACCATAACCAAAAGCACGTGGGGGGGGGGGTGGGCTTATTTGGCTTATACATCCATTTCACTGAGCATCGCTGAAAGAAGTCAGGACAGGAACTGAAACAAGGCAGGAACTTGGAGGCAGGAGCTGATGCAGAGGCCCTGAAGGAGGCTGCTTACTGGCTTGCTCCTCATGGCTATCTCACCCTGCTTTCATATAGAACCCAGGACCACCAGCCCAGGGATGGCACACCCACAGTGGGCAGTCCCTCCCCTATCAATCACTAATTAAGAAAATACCCTACAGCCAGATCTTATACAGGCATTTTCCCATCTGAAGTCTCCCCCTCTCAAATGACTCTAGCCTGTGTCAAGTTGGCATAAAGCTAGCCAGCACACTAAGTGATTCTAGGTTGTATGCAGCGGACAGTTAAAACCAATAAAAAGTTAATAACTAGTTTTTTTTTTTTTTTCTGCATGAAGAACTGAACTCTACATCAGAAGGTGGTTCAGGAAGTGACATGCTGGCTGGGTAGACAGGTCAGTGGGTAAAGCTCTTGACATGCAAAAGTAAATTAGATGATAGATAGATAGATAGATAGATAGATAGATAGATAGATAGATGATAGATAGATAGATAGATAGATAGATAGATAGATAGATGGGTAGATAGATAAGAATTTTAAAAGTATCCCTGCAAGTGCTGAGGACTAGAGTTTAGATCCCCAGCATCTATGTAAGTGCCAGCACAGGAGGCAGAGACAGTGGATCAATGGATCCCAGGAGCAAGCTGGATATCTAAACTAACCAAATTGGTGAGCTCTGATACCAAGTAAGAGACTCTGTCTCCTGGTGTCAACCTCTGGCCTCTATATACATGTCCTCTCGAGTGCCTGCACATGCACACAGACTTACACAGGCATAAATACCCATACAAATGAAAAAAGGTGTGACATTTCCTTTCAAGACCTACAAGACCACGCAGCAATGTTACAGGTGAGTGAAGCACTGAGAAGTGACCAGCAGGCACAGGCGGTGTGTGCCTGGGGTCGGATGAGCAGCTCAGGCCTGCACCTGAACGGGAGAACAAAGAGGCCTGAGAGACAGGCAAGCTGCTGGAAGAAGCAGGTGCCTCTCTCCTCCTCTATCAGCATCCTAAGATGCTCTTCCTGGCCCTCCTCCAGACCCCTCTACTGAATCCAGAGTATGACTGCTTATAACCCATGAACATATTTGATGGATTTGCTTCTCATTTGAACTTCAGGAGACAATAAAAGATGCTTGACAGAAAATCCAATTAAATATTCAAAGGATTGCAAGGGCTAGGAGAGACCCAAATAGCTAATCCTTTGTCACTAGCCCTGGTCACTCCTCATTGCCATTTAGATTCCAACCCCATCACCTGCAGCAGCTATTTATTCATTTAGACATTTAGTCTCTCAAATGCCAAGGCATCAGGAGAGACTTCCCTCCCACATGGCATGAAGATGTCTTCTAGACCATTCTGTAACTAAAATCCTCCATACATTTCCTAACTCAGGATACACAAAACACTTGCAGACATGTCCTCAGCTCCTCCGCACCCACCCTGGAACCTGAAATGGAAAGGACAGCGTATCGACATAAAGGCAGACACAAGGAGCTCAGTTAGAGGGCTTTCTAGAATGCATGAGGCCCTGGGTTCTAGCCCCAGCTCTTGCATAAACTAGGCCCAATGTCTCATCTCAAAACTCTAATCCCAACTCCAACACTCAAGAGGTAGATGCAGGAAAGTCAGCCCAAAGCCACCCTTGACAGCATAGAGTGTTCAAGGCCAGCATGGGCTGCATGAGACCATGTTTCAAAAACAAAACAAACAAAAAAACCAAAACAACAACAACAACAAAACCAATAGAATTAAAACTTTTTTCCCACACAGTGTTGTACCTCAAGGTAGCCCCCGCCATCAGCCCCAAGTCTTAGGGACTCTCTCCCCTGGCCCCACCATTGTTACCGGGTCTGGGTCTTCTCCACTGAGACATGGAGATAATGCCTTGACTTTAGTGCTGCTCTTAGGAATGGTGTGAATCCGGACAGCTTGCATAATTTGTCATTGCTTCATCTTCCTCATCTATAATAATGAGGCTATGAATACTGATGACCTCACAGATTATAGGAAGTATTAAATGATAATAATGGTTTAATAATACATGCACAATGTTTATGCTAGTCAAAAAAATGTGCTCGGTTACATTTCAGTAATAAACAACCCCCACATTGTGGCATTTTTAACTCAGCAAAGGTTTATTTCTTATTCATGTTTCTCATCCAAATTGGATCATTAGCTTCTTAATACACACAGACTGCACCATGATGAAGGGATGCAGCAAACCTTGGATGGCTTTTAAAGACTCACCCAGAAGTGACTGCGAAGGGTACCACTCACCAACACTTCATCAGTCAAAGCAAGTCACCTAGCCATGCCAGCAGTCCTAGGAGATGGGGAGACACAATCTTCCTGAGCCTCCAGAAGGAAAGAAAAACCACCACCTACAATGCTTTTGAATAGTCCAATGGCAGAGGCTCACAAGAGCCCTCATGATTGTTGCTGCTGCTAATGTCAACACCAGTGACTTCATGACATCAATGGCTTCATATATGATTCAGAGACAGTCCCAAGAGCATCTACACTCTACAGTCTCTGTTATTTAGTTTTTACTGAGCTGCTGTTATGTAAGAATTCATATAATCTCCCATTAATGTTTGGAAGGAGAGAGACTGAGAGGGAGATAAGATGGTCATGGAGTGACAGGATCAAAATACATGAAATGCACGTATGAAATTATGAAAATACATGAAAGGAACGTATGAAATTATGAAAATACATGAAATGCACGTATGAAATTATGAAAGAATAAATTTGAAACAAGGAAGAGTCTGGTCACTTGGGTTTTCAGGAGGGAGTCTCTAAACCTTGTAATTCCTTAAGTGACAGAAGCGAATCTGCTATTCACAGTGGGCTCCTGGCTACCTGAGTTCATGCAATGAGCTGATGTGTGTTAGGATTCTCTGTAGCCTCTATGTAGGAAACAGACAATGCTATAAATGCCTAACTTGTGACTTGAGGCCTGGAGCAATGCACACAGCAGCCCAGAGTCCAAGGAGCAAGGGAGAGAGGCTGGAGATTCAGTCCACCCTCATGGCAATGAGTCAACCATCACACCTCTACAAGAAATCCTCTACAGACACGGAACACAAAGGTCTGTTTGTGTTCACCGTGTCACATGTCTAGCTCTAAAGGATTATGACGTACAAGTTGCATGTTTGGGACCCTTCTGGATTTTATCCTAAAAGTCTCTTCTTTTGGATGGTCCTTGTCTGTTTTCCTTATGATAAAACTGGAATAGTAATAAGCACGGCACCTTCCTGAAGTCTTCGAGACCATCTAATTAATTATAAAACACCAGGAAATGGTGGGGACCCTTAATTTGGAACCACTTGGTCAGAGTGACAGGTGGTGGAGGAACTGAGCTCTCACTGCTGTCAACATGAGGGCGATCTTGTTGGAGACAGCCTTTAACTTTGTGGAATCTATGCTGACTCAGGTACATAGCATCGGAATTATATTGCCAGAGTTGAATGCATGCCAAGCATCACAGACACAGAGGTTAATAAAATCAGCACAGCTTCTCTTCCTATGGATCCCAGAGCCACTAAGAGGAAGCCTACATTTTTATGACATAATAAAAATCCTGTGTCAAAGAGCATCCTTTTAATATGGGAAAAATAGACGATAGGCATTGTAAGAAAGACTAATTGGCTACAACTGGATGCCTTCAGTAGACATTTTACCCAAGATGACTTATTTAGATCAAGACTATATTCATTGTCAACACCTAAAGTTTAGGGTTTATCCCAAAAGCTAAATTTCTGGCTTCTCTTGAAAATGGTGAGATATGGGGATTTATTTTGTGTGCAGTCTATTTACCCAGATAGAGAAAACAACATGTCCGGCTTGATAAATTGCTGGATTTGTTGTGGTGACTTACAAGGCAGTAGGAGACTTAGGCCACTCTATCACCAAAAACCCCACTCCAGCATGGAGACACGCGATAACCATCTCACCACAGTCCCCTCCCCTGGCAAATTTCTGCTTATTTTATACTCTAGCATTCCTCCAAAACTATGTGCAGTTAGGGGTGGGGGCAAGATATTATGCAACTTCAGGTACAGGAAGGAAGGAATGTCTGGGATCTCTGACGACCTCTGCACCTACCCCCAACCAGAGACTGTACATTGGCTGATCTTGAGAGGATCTCCCACAGGCAACCACAGCCACTCTGACTTCAAGATGGCAATGGCCATATTATGGCCAGTGACAGAGGTCTACATCAGAGCACTTAAGATTTCCAAAGTGCTCCCTTGTCGTCACCTTCTAAGGGAATCATGTATTCTAGAAACTTCTTCCATCATACAAAGCCATGGTCGATCCTGTCTTTGGACCCTTCTTCCTCTCAGACGAGTTGAGATCTTTACTTTAAAATGTCCTTACCATCGACATCCACCGCCTGCTATACACCTCTGCTGACACTGAACACCTCACCATACAGATCTCCCCAGACCCTCTCATCCGCCATAACCATTCTCTCCCTCATCCATCTATCCTTCCACTCAGTCAGTCTTTTAGAATGTGTGTGTACCAGAGAGGCTGAGGGAGTTATCATCCTGCCACAGCTAGAAAACTGGACAGAAAACACAAAGTACAAAACCTTCCAGAAATCAGATAAAAGTAGTTTCCAAGCTGACTCTCCAGAAGAAGGGAAACAAATAAAGGTTAACCAAGACTCGCCCCATCTTTGTGCTCAAGGCAATTCCCCAGCTGCATTACAGGGGTGGAGACCTGAAATCACATCAGCTACCAGGGCTGCAGGTGTTAGAATTTAGGTGATGCCGATGTTAGAGTTTCGACAGCCTGGGAAAGCTGGGCAGTTTGAGGCAGAACACCCAAGGAGGAAGCTACATAAAAACCTCCAGAAATCTAAAATACCTGGAATACCAAACCAGACACACACAATGTCATTCCCCGTGAGGCCAGGACTGAGAACACCAGAGGGAAGAAGTCACTGGAGAGCAGAAAGATGACCAACCAGTGACAGCAGGTCTCACTAGACCACACTGAACACACAGAAATAAAGGGAAATGGGGATAAAACTAAATGAATCCAAGAGCAAAGATTCTTAACTGGATGGAATTGACAATGTTTGCCTAAATCTGTGGCTGTCACAGTCTCATGTGACTCATATCTAGTGGGTGGAGCCAGAGAATCTTATAAACATCCTAGGATATAGTTGGGCATGGTGTTGATTAATCCCAGTACTAGAGAGGTAAAGAGGCAAGTGGGTGTCTGTGAGTTTGAGGACAGTCTGGGCTGCATAGAAAGTTTCAGGCCAGCTAGGGTTACACAGTGATATCTATTATCTCCATCCTGCTATGCACACGCAATGTCCCCAAAGAATTCTCCAGTCAAAATATGCCTCCTCTAGTGGCTAAGAACCCTCAGCCTGAAGTCAGCCACGTCATGTTTGACTTAACCCATAAGAAATGTAACCACAGCCGGGCATTGGTGGCACATGTCTTTAATCCCAGCACTCGGGAGGCAGAGGCAGGTGGATCTCTGTGAGTTCGAGGCCAGCCTAGAGCGAGTTCCAGAACAGCCTCCAAACTAACAGAGAAATCCTGTCTCAAAAAAACTAAAAAAGAAAAAGAAAAAGAAATGTAACCACAGTAACCAATAAAAAAGACTGGCATTCAACAAAAATTTACAATGTCTGTTGTTCACTCAAAACTTATTAGGCTTACTCTAAAGGAAGAAAATGTGATTGAAACCAAGAAAGACGTAAAAGATAGGATTGAATTACAAAGACATCCAAGTAGCTGTAAATACATACACTGTTACTACAGTGGGAAACTGAGCAAGCAGAGCTCATAAGGCTTCTATGGGAAACAGAGACCCAACAAATGAGTATCTAAGGGCATACACAGTTAGAACTCAACCAACAGAAAGGATCGATAAGGTGATGGAAATGCTGAGGGCTGGGAATGGGTTTTTAAGAGAAGCCCTTTTCTGAGTGAGCATCTCCCGGAGCCCTGCGATCTGTGTTTTTCAACAACTGTGTCTCATGTTCCTGACAGATGCAAACAGAACTCTGGGCACCACTGGGCAGCATCAGAAGCAGCCAGTCAGCCTAGAGCCGTGCATCACTTCATTGCCTGTCTTCTCAGCTTTCAGTTGCACCATCAAAAACCCATTTCTGCTCTCTTAATCTTGTGTGTGCCTAGCTGCGCCTGAGTGTAACCGCGTGCCTTAAAATGAGGGCTAGTCTGAAGAGGGGAGAAACAGCAGCAGCCTGCTGTATCACACACAGCAAGGAGTCAAGCAGGAGGTAGAGGCAATGGCAGCTATAAAACAAAGTTATCCAGGAAAAGGGCATCGCATCATCAAACTCTGCCCACTCTGAAATACCTTCTGTGAACTATGAAGGAAATAGCATCCATTGCTGAACATTAGACCATTATGACAAACCCTTAGACAAAAAGCTGTGTGCATCTCGTGACAAGTATTTGTAACTATGTTTTCATTTTATCTTATCATGAAAATTGTTTAGGAAAAATTTTGTGTGTATATTTACTAGACATATGATTGTTGTTGGATTTTCCTTGGACCACCAGCTCCTCAATAATGACATGGAGACTTCTTATTAACTATGAAAGCTTGGCCTTAGCTTAGGCTTGTTCCCAACTAGTTCTTAAAACTGACATTGACCCATTTATATGAATCTGTGTTCTGCCATGTGGCTCATTACCTCTCCTCAGTACTGTGCCTCCCACTTCCTCTAGCCAGTGAATCCTGCCTCTCTTCTTCCCAGAGTTCCTATCTCTTCCCAGAAGTCCTGCCTATCCTTTCCTGCCTAGCTACCAGCCGTTCAGCTCTTTATTAAATCAATCAGAGGGTGCCTTGCCTGAGACACATCTTCACAGTGTGCGAAAAACTTATCTCACAACATACGGTTTTATTTTATGTATTTTCCTTTTCTTGACAAGAGTCTCCTGCAGCCCAGACTGGCCCCTAACTCCCAGTGCAGCCAAGGAGAACATTGAACTCTGATCTTCCTGTCTTTAACCTTTAAGCATTAGCATTACAGATAGGTTTGGTTTAAACAGAGCTTGGGATCAAACTCAGGACTTCATACTGCTAGGCAAGTACTTTATCAAGGGAGCTACACCCCTAGAGAATCATTTGTTTATTTGTCCTTTTTTTTGTGGTGCTGAGAAAGTAACTCAGTGCTTCATACAAGCCAAGCAAGCATTATCCCCAGCTGTCGAGTTGTCATGTTTTTCATTTCATTTCATTTAGTATATGAGTGTTTGGCCTGAATATATGTTTGCCATGTGTATGCAATACCAATGAAGGCCAGAAGAGGGCATCAGATTCCCTGGAACTGGAGTTACAGATGGTTATGCGTCAATATGGCTGCTGGGAATCGAACCCAGGTCCTCAGGAAGAGTTTTCAGTACTCTTAACTGCTGAGCCACCTCTCTGGCCTCACCATCTTACCGTTCTTAACAAATACTTCAGTTCCAAAAAATTTAATGTGGGGAAGGATGCCAATAGGGAAAAGGAGGCCAAGAACTGTCCACTGTTACCACCTTGTGAACAAGACATCCCTCAGCATGTAGGAATGGTACCAAAAGAGACCCAGCCTGAGCAAAAGCCACAGGTTCCTTGGGCCACAGGCCTTCATGAATTCTATCCACCAGGGATGCCACAGTGTCTTCACTATGGGCGGTCCCAATCCTCACCTTCCCAATCCTTGAAAGACAATAACATCATCCCAAAGAAGTAATTACTGTGACCTAATTTCCACCTGGAAGGAACTTAAGAAGGAAGAGAGAGGTTTATCTCAGCTCACAGCTCAGACAGCGAACTCCATTATAGCAGAGGAGGTGTGACAGAGGGTGGCATGGTCCACACTGGTGTGAGTTCACAATGGGACTTGCCTATATCAACTCACACCAGCAAGCAGAATCAGGGTCAGGTTATAATCTGTGAGGTTCACCCCTTTGTGACTCACTTCCTCCAGTGAGGCCTCAACCCTTAAAGGTTCTACAATGTCCCAAAACAGCACCACCTGCTGGGTAGCAAGTATTTAGACACATAAGATGATAAGAGACATTCTAAACCAAAACAGCACTCTAGTTTGCTTACTTTTCTCCACCTTAAGGTCTCTCTCCTCTCTCTCTCTCTCTCTCTCTCTCTCTCTCTCTCTCTCTCTCTCTCTCTCTCTCATGCCATAATATATAACACATATCTATTATCATAAGATATTAACTTACATATACACTTAAATATGTTGCTAATTCTGGACCACTAAATATTCTCAAATGTTTTGGTGGAGAAAAGACAACTAACCCTGTAATTTTTCCAAGACATTCTTATTAAAGGATATTATGCTGTTTTCAATGCTTTTCCAATCATAAATAATGCAGCAACAGCTATATCTATATAAATCTCTGTCTGCACTTTTTACTATTTTCTTAAGATAAATTGCTGAAGAATAAATAATTGGATAAAGGGGAAAGGCAATTGTTTCTCAAGCTTGTTTCTCCTGACACACAAAAAAATATGGCCTGAGCATTGGACTTAGCCTGGAGACTCTTGGGCAGTCCTCATAGCCCTAGTCATCTTGTTCTCAGTGGACCCTCGGCAATGCCTGGAGTCAGTTTTGGTTACCGTGACTGAAGGGATGGATATGTTTGATACACTGCAGTTGGAGGTCAGAATGTTGCCAAAATGTTCCCTCCTGTACTGGGAAGTCCCATGGTAAAGGGCAGCTATGATGCTCTGTTTGGATTGTCTTGCCGTCACTACAGTGACTATTTTCCTGTTGCTTCCCAGCAACTAACTACCATACAGGTGAACCTGACTGCATGTCACCCACATGAACTCATGTATTTATTGGGCTGGGAATTTATTGAGAAGCTTCTGGGACCTGGGTTATTCTAGATGCTAAGAATACAACAGCAAATCAGAAGCAAAATCACTCAGGTCACCAGGCTCGTACTTTATATGAAAAACAGAAGAAAAAAATTAACAAACAAATCCACCATGAATGAACAGAGAGCTAGGAATGGCAACAGGGTCCTACGGGTGCCGGTTCGCCTATCTTATTCTCAGCAAGTCAGAAGCACTATGCAGAGAAGTAGCAGATTTGGAAACGGGTTTTCAAAGGACCCCATTGGCTAATCCATTGAGAACAGAATCTCTAGGGGAAAAAAAAAAAAAAAACCGAGCAGGTAGCAAAGAAACATGACAAGGCCAGGTAAACCACTATAAGAATTTTTGGATTTGACACTTGGAAAGATGCAAGGCACTCCAAAAGAATTCTGAGCAAAACTATAAATGCAATCAGATTTTGATTTTAAATGGATCACCCCTGGTTTTGTAGAACAGTTGGTGGAAATACTCAGGCTATTGTGTAAGACGCCTGTGGAGGAAGGAGAGACAAAGGCCAGACAGTAGAGGACATCTGTAAAGGCCGAGACAGTTCTGTGTGGTAGCATACACCTGCAATTCATCACTCCACGCAGGAGGATCTTTCAGGACCAGCCTGGCCTATATAGCAAGACTTTGTCTCAAAATAAAAAATGCCAGCAGGAAATTATAGTCCTTCTCATCTGTTTCTCTGGCTTGCTCTTTGACAATATAGACAGGTGAGAAAGTAGCATTGTTTCCTTTCTCTTGGCATACAAATTTCAGCTTCCAGAGCAGGTGAGATGGCTCCGTGGCTAAAGACACTTGCTGCCAACCCAGAAGCTCTGAGTTCAATCCCTGGAACCCACATGGTAGAAGAAGAAGCCCCACAAGCAATCCTCTGACTTCCACACTCGAGTTGTTACATATGTGTACACACATATGAATGTGCCCATACATGCACACACACATACACACACACTAAACAAATAATAAAGTTTTATTTGTTAAAGAAGGCTTTCAAACAAACTCCAGTAAGTTTCCTAGACCACATGTGAGTGTCTTTCAAGCAGAGAGGATTAAATGACTGGAACTGGACTTTAAAGGAAAGGAAGATCCCACAGTAGGGTCACTGCCACCGTCTACAATCTTCTAGGGCCATTCCGGAGAATCATTTGTTAACCTCAATGACTGGAGCAATTTATTCGTGAGGCTTTTAAAAGAAGTCAAGACCTGTGAGGGCTTCTGGCTCTCACAGCTTCCTTTGTGACTCCTATTCAACAGCATTGGGCCCTGTTTGCTCAGTAATGTCTAATCCCAACAGGTCACTGGGAAGAGAAGAATCGCACTGTCCTCTAGACAGACACCTTGACATGATTCAAAAGATTTGGTGTTTCTGAAATAAGGGCAGAAGCCAAACCACAAAAGGCTTCATCAATTCTGATTCGAAGAAGATGGGAGAACAGTGGCCAAGCTGAACGTATACCTTAATGATTCTTTTTGAGGCCTTAAAAAGTATTTCTGTGGCTTAACAGCCAATTTTGAAAAATGAAGGCTCTGTCTATCTTTTTATTTCATTACATACTTTGACTTAGTGGCTATCATTTTTATGAGGGCTGAATTTGGTTAACAGTGATTGGAGTTTTATGGTCAGGCAAGTGGTTGTCACAGCTGAAAATAAGGCATGCTGGGAATATCCCATTAAAGTGCAGACGAGGGAAAATGCAATACAAAGGAAAGTGGGCAATATTCGAGACACACTCCAGCCGTGGATGGAGATAGTAAACACAGAGAAGAGACCTGTGGGGTGTTGGTACAGCTGCACCCCTATTTTTATATACCAGTCATAATATGAAAGTAGACAGAAATGCTGGGTCTTAGGAAATGCAGATGAGCCAGTCTCCTTGTTGGGGGCATCTCAGGTTTGAATTTGGTGGCCAATGATTCATCTCACAAGGGACAGTAGGCTGAACTAGTCTTGAAAAGCTAGTAATACTGAAACACTGTAGTTTCTGAATGAATTTCCATTGCATCAAACTCTGTTTGCATGAACGGATAGATGGATCCAGCTAGATGGCTGAACACGAAACAGCCAGATGGAAGAGCAGAAGGTACTGGCATATTTGCTGAGCTGGCTCACTTCTGAGCCTATATCCAGTCTCGCCCTTGTACTTGAGTTTGACTTGCTGAGCTGAGCCAAAGGAGTTGATATGATCCAGGGTCCTATTACCTTCCTGCCAGGAATGAATATATTCTCAAGAGAACCTTGTGCCCTCTCACTGACTGTTGCACTATTGAAACAATGGCTCCAGAAAGTGGAATTTTTCCCCAAAATCCCATGTGGAGAGCAGAAAAAGACTGAAACCTGGTGTCAGCCTGAGGGGAAGCTAGTCTCTCAGGAAATGATTTCACACAGCCAGACCACCTAAGTGAGAGACCGTGGAGTCAAGACAGACATCTGATGGGATGGTGGCCGGAACCACACCTGAGCAGGACTGCAAACCTCTGTTTCTCTATTGAAACCCAAGGCTCATGTCAGGCCCCAGAAGAAGGGACACCAGTGTTCCTCACTGAGCCCTTATTGTGTCTTCCCAGTGTGGCCACAGTGAATAAATATCCTTTCTCTGCATTTCACGCTAGCTTATCCCCCTAGCTAGCCTGTTAGGGATGACTGGGCAAACCCATCCCAGGCTCTGACCTCAGTAACAATCTGATTTCAGGGCCCCATTCACCATTGATCCAAACAAACCAACCAACAGATTCGGGTGCATTTTGGTTTTTCTGTCACTTGAGTGTGGTGGGAATCCTCTTTTAAGGGGCTACAGGGCCACTGACAGAAACTTGAGGGAAGGAAAAGGCAGAGAAAATTCTAAAATCTTGAAGAAGATCCTGAATTAGCAAACTTCTTGGTCAAAAAGACGGAGGTGGAAAGAACAGAGCAGAGGGACCACAGAATGTGCTGGGTCACGGCCCCTCAGGTGCAAATCAGACCCATGTCACCTTCCACCAATTACCTTCTGGTCTTCCTTCTGAACCATACTACTGTGTAAGGGCAAGAGGCAAGTCCAAGGATGCCTGAGCCAGGGGGCAGCTCCAAAAGACAGTTCATTTGCTAGTTTGTGCTTTGAATTTTCTTGATATTCTTATTTATCTCTGAGCCAAGTACGCCACATCCTGTGCCCTGATCAAGCCCTGTGATGATGGTAACGCTACATCATGAGGCAGTCTTCTCTGACTGCCCCACCTTCCTCCAATACACCCACCACCACCACAGCCGGTCAGACACATCTCGTACTTCCCATGGACCACCAAGGCCTTTAGGGGCTGATCTGAAATAACACCATCCTCTCCAGCTAACACAAGCCACCTAAGAACTCTAAGCTTTCCTGCCTGTGAAATAGGGAAGTCACCCACATGGCTTTCCCACAAACTATGCTAAAATGAATGACATGTGCAGGAACAGAGACAACCGGTTAGCTGCTTTGCAATTAAGATGAGCATAATTCCAGCAAGCGCTAGACTCACAGCCTTGACCAAATAAGAAAATTTATATGTCCTAAACTCTGAAAACAGGATTCTTCCCCAATACGAAAAAGCCTATCAAAATGTAAATGATAGTCGAGCATAATACAAGCTGTAAACTCGAATAGTTGGCTAATTCAACACTTTGTCATCTCCAAAGAAATCAGATTCTGTTTCTCACTGCTTTTTCAATGTGTTGTGTCTTAGCTTTGCCTGTTCCATAAGCACAATGACTGTTGGGCGCTGCGTTTTAACCCACTTACTGACTACGCCCGGCTTCCTATGAGCTGCTGCTGCAGCCAGGACAAAGCTAGCACTCCGCAAATATTTGCCAAATTAAACTCCCTCTCTTGACACTTCTCAGAAATGTGTCTTCTGTGCGTGCAGGAAACCTCCACAAATAATAGGAAACATAAACGGCTCTGGGCAGTCAGACCTCAATCACTCAACAGGAAGTTATTAAAAGCAAAACGTATGTATAATTCAGAACTCAAAATAATGAGAGATAGTTTTTAAATGAAAGAAGCAATTTAAATCCTGGAACACTGTATGGGGTGGGAGAGACTTGAAATGGGAACGGGGAAGAATAGATTTGAGCCCAAGGAGGAAGAGGGACATGAGTCATAGGCAAATGCTCAAAAATATACAAAATGGCTCTTTTGCTCTCTTTCTGCTCTCTTTCCTGATCTTCTCTCTCTCTGCTCTCCTCTCTTTCTCCTCCCGTCTCCCTCTTCCCTTCTGTCCTCCCCCTGTCTCTTTACCTCTGTTCTCTTTCCTTCCTCCTCCCTCCCCTGTCTAATAAAACTTTCACTCAAGCTCTGTCTGCCTGGCGTGTGTGTCCCCCGCCTCAGTCACCCTCGCCTGCCATGGAATCCGCCATGGTCCCCCACGCAGGACCCCTTCCAGAAGGGGAAAGAGGAGGGGGGGGGGAACAAGTGGGATCAGGAAGACTGAGACAGAGGAGGAACAGAGGAGAGCGAGAAAAGAGAGACCTTAATAGAGGGAGCCAGTATAGGTTTAAAGAGTAATCTGGCACTAGGGAAATGTTCAGAGAGACACAAAGATGACCCCAACTAAGAATCTAGGCAGTAGTGGAGAGGCTGCCTTTGAGGCCCTTCCCCTATAATGAGATTGATGACTACCTTAATTACCATCCTAGAGCCTTCATCCAGTAGCTGATAGAAGCAGAAGCAGAAACTGAGCCACACTCCTGGAATCCAGTTGCAGAGAGGGAGGGGGGGATAAGTAAAGGGGTCAAGAGCAAGCTGCAGAAACCTACAGAACCAGCTGACATGACCTACTAAGAGCACATGGACCCCAGTCATAAAGCTGGGGACTGAACCAAACCCTCTGAATGTGGGAGCCAGTTAGGAGGCGTGGGCAGTCTATGGGGCCTCTGACAGTGGAGCCAGTGTTTATCCCTAGTGCACAAATGGGCTTTGGGAGCCCATTCCCTATGGAGGGATACTATTGCAGCCCAGATACATGGAGGAGGGCCTAGGCCTGAGACAGACTTTGATGATTCCCCTGTGGAAGGCCTCACCGTCCTTGGGGAGTGGGGGGGTGGGTTGGGGGGGGCTCACAGGGGCATGGGAGGATGGGAGGGAGAGGAAATGGGGGATTGATATGTAAAATAATTGTTTCTAAATTTAAAAAAAGAAAGAAAATGCCCAGTTATGAGGGACTGAAGTTGAAATGGTTCTCAGATTATATCTTACTTGGCGTAATCAAATGGCAGCTTCTATCCACCACAACAAATGTCACAGTCACTGTACAATATGTGTGAATCTCCCTGGGGGCTCCTCACCTGGCTTCCGGGGGTGCCCCTGCTTCCTGCCCATGCAGCCCCTCACTCCTGTAGAGAAGGTCTCCCTCTTAGTCACTTCCCACCTCGAGTGAGAGAACGGGTTACAGAGGCCTGGCAGTCCTGGTTTCCGTTTTCATAAATGTCAACCCACAGTGGTGCAACAGGACAGTTCAGCCGGGATTGCCAGGAAGCCAAGAAAAAGGGGGCAGGACAAAGAATGGCTACTGCAAAAGATAGCACCAAGGAGGTGTCCCTAGAAGTCTGCTCCCTCTGTGGCTCTTCTCGGCTCTTCTCACCCCTTCCCAAACATGCCATTATATTGAGCCCATTGAGAAGTTTGCTGAGTGTGCCAGAGCCATCAGAATCTAAGTGTATCTAGAGGCACCATGGCAGACACACCCAGAGGCGAGAAGTCCAAGGCCCTTCCTGGTCCAAGACAGAAATCTAAAGCAACAGGCCAGAATGACTCAGCACTTTTTAGTGTTACTATTTTGTCCTAAAAATTCATATCGTTTTTTTTTTTTTTTTTTTTTTTTGCTCTCCAGGGGAATACACTTGAATATTGTCAGTGCTATAATTTCTCTCTCATTTCTTCCATTTTCTTTCAATTTCCTTTGCCTCTGGCCCTTCCACCACTGGTATTTTATCTGCCCAATGTGGTCCTTTTTTATCATTTTCTCTACGATGTCCAGGCTTTTAGCAAAATGCATTCTCCTGGGTAGTTGCAGGCTTCGGGGACTCATCTGCTAAGAGCTTCCCAGGGCTACTCTGATAAGGATAAATACATTTGCCTAAAAAGAGAGAGAGAGAGAGAGAGAGAATCAACTTCCACCAGAAGCATTACATTAGGAAGAAAAATAACTTGATGGCATTTACTCCAACCTTCTGGGCATTTCCTCCTTGATGGCCTACTAGAGCAGAAATTAGTGAGTGTAGTAGTTACAAAATGGTCTTGGCCATCAGAGAAAACCCCACCACTTAGCAGCTGTGGGCCTGGGGAGAGCCTTGCCCGGCTCTCACTCCCTCTTCTGCAGAGTGGGGGGATGAAGAGATGCTGTGGAATTCATTCAGAGCCTCATGCTCTGCCCTCTCCAGCAATCCTGGTTCCCTTCACTCCCCAAGCCACTTAGTAAGGGGCATTTCTAGCTCAAGACTTGTTTCTGACATCAACAGGAATGGACAAGACTCCTTGGGGCGGTCCTTGGCTCACATAGTAGCTGTGGAGACATTCTTAGTTACTTCTGTGTAGAAAAAGTGGACAACGAGCAGTCAGTGCCATTCCCCAAACCCTATCTGTGATCTACCACAGCACCCACAAAGCCTGTCTGGAGGCCTCTTGTTTCGGGGAGCTTCCCTCTTCATTCCAGATGGCGGCTAGCCACAGCCTTACAAGGATCTGCACTCTAGTCTGGCCCCTCCATTCCGAGGCCGCTTGCCAGGGAACTAACCATCTATGGCTGTCTTGGGGACCTCTGGTAAGCGGTGGGTAGTGGAGAGCTTTTCAGACTAAATATTCCACACCTTCTGTCCCAGCTCCTCGCTCTCACTCGTCCCCACCTAGCCCTGTCAATGTAACCCAGCAGGAGGTTTTCATTCAGGACTCCCCTGACTAGGAAACAGGTAACACACCTGTGCTGTCTCCACCTGATGCTCAAATCTACATGAGTAAATCCACGGCTTGTCCTGCTCAACCTCCTTGTGGTGGGGTATTTTCACACTATGTGAAGATGTATTGCTGCAATGGGTGTAATGAAAAAAGCTGAATGACCAATAGCTAGGCAGGACTTCTTGGAGAGAGAGAATTCTGGGAAGAAGAAAGCAAAGTCACTGCTGGCCAGATTCAGAGGAAGCAGGATAGGCAGTATGGAGACGACATAACACCACGTGGCAGAATATAGATTAATATAAATGGGTTAATTTAGGTTATGAAAGCTTATGGGACAAGCCTAAGCTAAAGCCTAGCTTTCATAATTAATAAACATCTCCATGTCATTATTTGTGAGCTGGCAGCCCAAGGAAAGATCCAGCTATACCTCTTGCTTCCTTGACGACAACAACCAAGCACCTGACGGCTGCTTCCCTCTGGTTTGCTGTTCTCATTGACAGGCTGTGTGTGTTTGACAGCTCAGCTCTTCCTTTGGAAATCTCCAACATGGACAAACAGTTCTGGATCGCCACAGAACAATTTGCATGTGCTCTTGGTCTTCTGGAAAGAAAATTTACCACAAGGCCAGACTGTTCCTGACCAGACTGCACACACTACGAATTCCAGGAGCCTGGGCTGATGAGCCATGCTCAAGAACAAACCCAAGGTTCTCCAGAGAGCACCGGATTTGGAATAGCAGATAACCAGCACCCAAGCTGTCTTCTCAGGCCCCATGCTGACAATGGATGATGTGCTCTGAAGAACAGACTTAGCATGCAAGAACTGGGGACTTAGTGCCTTGGAGCCCAAGCAGACCTAAGCATCACCATCATGCAGGTGTCACTAAGTGTGGGTACCCCATCCTTACAGCGGGTGCACAACACTGCCTCTGGGCCCAGATTAGTGTTCAGTGGCTGAAGTCATGGTAATAAGTTGATATGCTTCCCTGTGTGTATGCTGGGGGACGTCTCGGCATACATGTGTATGAAGAGGGAGACAATGATCTAACCATTTACACGCCCATACCCTCTCCATTAACATGTTCCTCCCCAGGAAAGGCAACATGTAATTTTTAGAAAACAGCTATTTTGGACCCAATGAACCCCAAAAACAAAGACTAGTGGCTTATGCTTTAGATGTTGTCATTGTTTTGTTTTTCTTTATATTACTGTTTCTATTAGAGCAAGAAGTCATACATCTTCATCAAACAGACTCAACCAAAAGTAAAAATGTCATGAGGGTTAGTGACACCCTCCCCAGGCACAGACAACCACGTGCTGTCCTTGCCAGGGTCATGTCAGGGTTTTCTTTACACCATCAAATTCAGGTCACAATATATACATAAAACTGTAACCTGCTGTTCAGTTTGAATCTTAGCAGGAACAAGGTATGAATAAATTAAGATAAATTAAGAATGGTTTCATAAAAGGCTATTTGCATAGAAATGACAAAGCAAAGGAAAACACAGCAAATAGTGCAAGGCCACAAGGCTCCTGACAGCAAGAAGTATTGTCCTGTGGCTTGGGTTGGGAGTAAGATCACCAGAACCCAGAAGCAGAGACAACCAACTGGAAAGAAGTTCCTAGGAAGAGCTGGGATTCTTCCATCCAGAAACAAACGTCCTCTGGCAGGATGTTTGTGAGGCAGCCAGTAGAATGAAGCTTGCAACTCCCTTCCCCAGCCCTCTCTCCCTCTGGTTCTTGCCTTGATTCCAGTGATGAACCCAATGGGAACCCAGAGGGCAGGGGGTACAGCAAGCTAGACCAGGGGGCTGGAAAACCTTTCTGTAGTGAACCAAATTGCAAGTAGTTCAGTTGTCTAACCACAGGGTTTCTAATATAAATCTGATCTGTAGGTATTTCAGGAAACAATGGAAACAGTCATGGAAACACTTCAACAGATATTGTGGATGTGACAAACTATAGTTCATCAAACTCAGCAGAGAGCACATGGGTCACTTTCCCAGACCAGAGAGCAAAGGAAAAAAAACAAAAAACAAAAACATAGAACCTGGGTCTAGAAGGGTTCATGACAACACCCAGAAGCTTGGTTTATTCATTTGATGCATTGTGAACATTTTCTACATCCTCATCTTGGTTAATTTTATAATAAGATAATTTAATCAGAAACATGATAGTTTGACAAATATTACTACAATAGTATCTATATACTACATGTATGAATTCTCTCGAAAGTAAACACACACACAATAATTGTATATATAATTACATTACCACCTTATCTGTAGAGAATGTGTCAATGCCCCTACTAAATGCCTAAAATTCTAGTGCCAAGCTCTATGTATGCCATGGGGTTTCCTCCCCATACGTACATATGATGACCTGCTTTCTCACCCAAAACAAGTACCTTATAACCTCTATTTGACAGGCCCAAGTACCTAGCATCATGGCTGTCAGGCTCTGAGAGCATTATTAAGTAAGAGTCACTTGAACACAAGCACTGTGACACCATGACAGTTGATCTCTTCACTGAAAAGACTACAAAGCAATCATGGGCCAGTAGTACATACAGCATGGATTCACTGGACAAAGGAGCAATGCGTGACCTGGAAAGACAGTAGGAGAGTGCAAAATCCCATCAGGCCACTCAAAACAGCACAAACTGAAAACTTGAATAGTTTACTTATGGAATTTTCTATTAATGTTTTTGAACCACAGCTAACCATGGTAACTAAAACCACAGGAAGCCAGACTACAAATAAACAGAAACAATAGTAGACAAAATTAGGAACTTATTTGCTGACTCTAGTTCCTCATACTTTATTTAGCATGTGTGTGTACCTCCCAATGTTACCAAACAATTTAAGAAGGGCTAAGTACTCAATGTGGATTAATATTAAGTATGAAACACATGAATACGTAAGACTGGATTAGTTCACCCTACAGATACAATCGTTTTTGTGCACAGAACTTTACATATTCAAGAGTTCAAAATAAATAAAAGACACATGAATAAATTTGTTAGCATGTACCCCATAGACATGATCGTGTGTTGTACAAAGACATACTTCAAAAACTGAATTTAGTGGAAATTCTTAAAAAGGAATTGATCCAAGTCAGCCCAGACTGGAGGTGATTTAAAAAAAAAAAAAAAGAACATGTGCTTTTGGACCATCATAAAATATTCTCCAGGAACTCATGGAGTGGTCTCCATAACATGATATGGCTTTTTAAAATATTGAAAATGGGAGTTCCTTGTGGCCATGTGACAGAGGAAGATAAAACTCAAGTCCACCTCACAAACGGCTTGTATCATTTTCTAGCACAAGCCAAAAGCAGCATGACTGACTCGCTCCCAGCAGGAAATACTGTGAAACACTTTCCAGGAAAAATAACACATTCGACCATTCACCTTGCCTGGACAGAGGTCTGGTGGGAGTTACGGCTTTCCTCTGATTCGTGGGGGATGGTGAAGGATTTCGCCATATGGACTTATTCCAGAGGGACATCAGAGTTGAGCTGTCATGTTATGGACTTCCCAGTCCCCTCAGGCACACCTCTGCTCAGATGTTTAGTCTCTACAAAGGCATAGTAATAAGCCAGAAGCTTTCATCAAAATCAAAATAATGATTGCCAAGAGAAGGCCTGGTGTCACTCCAAATTCCAGAGGTCTGCCTTTATCACTGCTGTTGGGGTTTACTCTGCATTCCACAAAGTGTCTCTGTCTGCCACAGTGTCTGTGATAGTTAACACTGACCATCAGCTTCATTGTGCAGACAGTGAGAGGCCTTGGAACCGTCTGCCCTAAACAGGGTGTCTCCCCATCAAATTCCCCGTCAGGACTCCAGGAATCCTGAAGAAGAGGAGGCTGGAAGGGCATAAGAGCCAAAGGGGATAGGGTACACCAAGGGAACAGGCCCTCTAAATCAACCCGATCAGAGTTCATATGAACTCACAATGACTGAGGCAGCCTGCACAGGCCTGCACCAGATCCTCTGAGTGTGCAGTCTGGCTTCTGCCTTAGTGTTTTTGTGGGATCCCTGAGGGGACAAACAAATGGGCCTCTCTTTCTCGTGCCTTCTCTTGGGCTCCTTTTCTTCTGTTTGTTTGTTTTATCCTATTCTGATGTGTTACTTTTGTTTTATCTTATATTTTATTATTACCCCTTAGAAGCCTGTTTTTTGGGGGGGTTGTTTGTTTTTTTTTTTTGTTGTTTTTTTAATGAAAGACAGAAAGGGAGTGGAACCAGAGGGAAGGGGAGATGAGGAGAAATTGAGAGGAGTAAAGAGAGGAGAGAACATAATCAGAATATATCATACGAGAAAAACATCTATTTCAATAAAAGAAATAAAAAAAAAAACAAAAATAAAACCACTGATTGTCAGCTTGACAAGTTCTAGAATTACCTAAGAGGCAAAATTCTAATAATGTCTAAGGGGGAGGGGAGTTTCAGATTGGGTTAAATGAGATGGGAAGACCCACCCTACTGTGGGCAGCACCATGGAGTGAGATGGGAAGACCCGCCCTACTGTGGGCAGCACCATTGAGTGAGATGAGGAGACCTGCCCTACTGTGTGCAGCACCATGGAGTGAGATGGGGAGACCCGCCCTACTGTGGGCAGCACCATTTTATGGGCTGAAGTCCTGGACCAAATCAAAAAGAGAAAGTTGAGCACCAGCATTCATTGGTATATGCTTCCGGGTCACAGATGTAACGTGATCACACCTGAAACTCCTGCTGTTGTCCTTGGCCAACATGATGGACTGTCACCTCAAACTGAGCCAAAGTAAACCCATCCTTCCCTAAGTTGCTTTCACCAGATATTTAGTCACAGCAGTGAGGAAACAAGCACGACAGCTTTCTAGTCCCATTTCTTCCCTCAGCTCCAGGGCAGCTGAAAAAAGTGACCAATCACAGTGGAGACTGACAGCCTAGAGTCACTGGAGGCAGCAGGCAACCCTGGGGCTGTCCAATGGCACTGGTCCTTCCCTGTTCTCTCTGGTACAACCATGGAAATTCACCACCAGATTTCTTTGTGACACAACTCAGAGCTTGCTTGGTGCAAATCATCCTTTTCTTGGAGAAGCATGTTAAAAAAAAAAATCTCAGCAGCCATTGTTTCTCATCACAGCTGTCTGACATGGTGATAATGGGGGTGCCCCCCCCAAAAAAACAATTGGCAAACCAAAATAGGGGCTAGGAGATGGCCAGTAGTTGAGCCCTTGCTGAGCAAGCATGGCAATGTTGTTTGGAGCCCAGCACCCATTTAATGCCAGGTAGGTAAGATGATCAGCTTGTAATTCCAGCCTCAGAAAGTGAAGACCAGGGTTCTCCAGGGTAAGCTGGCTAGCAAGTTGGCAAGTGACAAGCAAGACTGGCCACATCCATGAGCTCTGGGTTTGATTTAGAGAACCTGTCTGAGCGAATGAAATGGAAAAACAACTGAGAATGATTCCTGACATCAATCTTGGGCCTCCATATATACACACCATACATGCACAGACATGCACACCATACATGCACAGACATGCACACACATGCACAGACATGCACACCATACATGCACACACATGCACACACATACATGCACAGACATGCACACCATACATGCACAGACATGCACACACATACATGCACAGACACGCACACCATACATGCACAGACATGCACACCATACATGCACAAACACGCACACAATACATGCACAGACATGCACACCATACATGCACAAACACACACACCATACATGCACAGACATGCACACCATACATGCACAGACATGCACACCATACATGCACAGACATGCACACCACACATGCACAGACATACACACCATACATGCACAGACATGCACACCACACATGCACAAACATACACACCACACATGCACAGACATACACACCATACATGCACAGACATACACACCATACATGCACAGACATGCACACCATACATGCACAAACACGCACACCATACATGCACAGACATGCACACCATACATGCACAGACATGCACACCATACATGCACAGACATGCACACCATACATGCACAAACATGCACACCATACATACACAGACATGCACACCACACATGCACAAACATACACACCACACATGCACAGACATGCACACCACACATGCACAGACATACACACCACACATGCACAAACATGCACACCATACATACACAGACATGCACACCACACATGCACAAACATACACACCACACATGCACAGACATACACACCATACATGCACAGACATGCACACCATACATGCACAGACATGCACACCATACATGCACAGACATGCATACCACACATGCACAGACATGCACACCATACATGCACAAACATACACACCATACATGCACAGACATGCACACCATACATGCACAAACATACACACCATACATGCACAGACATGCACACCATACATGCACAGACATACACACCATACATGCACAGACATACACACCATACATGCACAGACATGCACACCATACATGCACAGACATGCACACCATACATGCACAGACATGCATACCACACATGCACAAACACGCACACCATACATGCACAAACATGCACACCATACATACACAGACATGCACACCACACATGCACAAACATACACACCACACATGCACAGACATACACACCATACATGCACAGACATGCACACCATACATGCACAGACATGCACACCATACATGCACAGACATGCATACCACACATGCACAGACATGCACACCATACATGCACAAACATACACACCATACATGCACAGACATGCACACCATACATGCACAAACATACACACCATACATGCACAGACATGCACACCATACATGCACACACATGCACACACATACATGCACAGACATGCACACCATACATGCACAGACATGCACACCATACATGCACAGACATGCACACACATACATGCACAAACATACACACCATACATGCACAAACATGCACACCATACATGCACAAACATGCACACCATACAAAAGCATGTATGTGCGCATGCATACCACATACACGTGAAACATGAAAAAGAATTTAAAGAGGAAAAAATGCATTAGCTTTTTTAAAAGTTCTGATATGCTCCCTGAAATATGTAAGTTTGCTCTTGCAGGACAGGCCACACACCCATTGATGCACAGACAACTGGGAAGATTCCTGAGTGGGCCTCTGGCTGACCTTTAAACTCTGCTGTGGGAAGGGAAGGCTAAGATGAAACTGTCAACCTGAGCATTTGACATCTGCCCCAGTGTGCCTGCAGAGCCACTGCAGAGGCCGGGAGACTGGTTCCAAACACAGCTCACTGTGTAAGCGAGCCAGCCTCTCAGAGGAGACAGTGGTGGTCCCAGCACAACAAACAGCAAAGACTTTGCCAAATCAGCTCAGGAGCCTCTGAAAGTCAAAACCAGCATCTGTGAGCAGGTTGACCTCAGACAGCAAGATATCCAAATCCCAGTGAAGATGAGTGTGAGGTCAAAGGTGTTACACCACATGGAAAAATATCCCGTGTCAACAGCAAGACAGTCTCAAGATCCGCAGAGCAATGAGAAGCAGGAAGAAAAGCATATTCAGAGTAATTTATCAAATACTAAATTTTGCTTTGTTGTCTGCTCTGGATTTTTTATTGTGTTCTATAGAACAATTTTCCATTTCTGCACCAACTTCCCAGGCTGTCTCACCTCTCCCACAGCTGTGTTTGAGAAGGCCTAAGGTTGGACTAGAGGATGGCTCAGTGCTTAAGTGCACACGCTGTATTGCAGAGGACCAGAGTTCAGTTCCCAGCACCAACACTGCTCTGCTCATAACTGTCCATAACTCCAGCTCCATGGGGTCCAGTGTCCTTTTCTGGCCTCTAAGGGCACCTGAACATAAGTGCCCAAACCCACACACAGTCACACACGTATATACATAATTTAAAAAAATAAAATAGACTTAAGAAGAAAAAAAGAGATGTAAGACACACTCTACTCTCCACCATTCGGCACGCCCTTCCTCCTGCAGCATCAAGCATTGTGCCTTTGTACAGTGCCCTGGGATCACTAGAGGACAACGTAAATATAGGCTCTGAAATCTGTGAGGACATTACTCCAGACGTCTTAGCTCTAGACTGAAAGTCCCCTCCCTGCTAGACTTACTTTCTCATTTCAAGTCCTGCCATGCTGCCCAATATAGATCACAGGAAGTTATAAGATCAAATGACAATATACTATGGCTTCATAATAAAAGGTCAGAAGCCAGGGCTCCGCGAGCAACCACAGCCTGGGTTCTCATCCTCAGAAATGGAAATAGATCCGTCTGGACTTCAAAGGTGTCAAATGAACCCAAATCCTTCCCAGACTTCTGCTTTAAAGACCATCACCAGCAGGGACAGGGAGATGGCTCAGTGGTTAAATCACTTTCCACTCACAAGCCTGAGGGCCTGATGTCTGAGCCCCAACACCCATGCAATTTCCTCTTGCAATTTCAGCCTCAGAAGAAGATGGGGGGTTTTCCAGGGCAAGCTGGCTAGGGAGACTGGCACATCTGAGAGCCCTGGACTTGCCTGAGAGACCCTGACTCAATAAACAAGGTAAAGCATGATGATTCTGACATCAATCATGGATACACACACACACACACACACACACACACACACACACACACACACACTTCACATACATGCCCTCCCCTACACACATACATATACACACAGGGAAAAGAATGAAAAGAAGAAGCCCAAGGGTTCAGTGTCAGGTGTCACAGTTCCCCAACTGTAATCTCAGCTCTCAGGAAAGTAGAAGCAGGAGAATGCGGAATCCAAGGTCACCCTCCGTTTACAATCAGTTACATGGTTGGCAAAGCAGTTGTTTTCTTAGGTTAAGCTTTATTTATTGTGCGATATTGTGACTTTTATTTATAATACGACGGAAGTTTCATAAGGGCAAGAATTATGTCGTTGTTGTAGCACTGTGTCTCCACATGAGGAGCAGCGACGGGCACATGAGAGGAGCTCACTGACTACTTGTGGGATGAATAATTGGTTACGAGAAAAGACCGCAGTAAGATATTGGTCTCAAATCCAGTGGCTCCGTTCACCGGCTTTGTGACCTTAGACAGTTAGTTAACCTTTATCAGCTTCAGTTTCTCTTCTACACAATGAGGGCATTGTCATGGGCACAGCCACACTGTGAGAATTAAGAAAGCTCACTCAGGGAGTGCTTGGTGCATTAAGGTGCGTAGGGCATGAAATCAGTCCTAACCATCACATTCTACCTCTACACTGGACAGATCCTCCTAAATATTCCACAAAACATTTCAGTCTCCTGTTCAAACTCAGTACCTAATGACCTACCCATTCCCCAGAGCTACAAAGGAAGGAATCACCCAGCGTCACATAAAAGAAGAATGTCCATTCTTCAAAGTGGTCTCAGCCAACTATCTCTTCTCTGCCCAATTTGCCAAGTCTCTCTTCAGCTTGTCCTGTTAGATGGAACTGTGTGGGAGAGCCAGTGCTTCCTGGTAGCCTCTGTCATATTGAATAAATGTCAACTCCCTGATCTTTTCCCTTCCCTGGAAGAAAAGTGTCTTGAACCTTTTTTTGCTTGCCTTGTTTCTCTTTACGCAAAGTAGTACACTGTTAGTCACCAATAACTAGGTGCTCAGAAAATAATGTCGACAACTAAAGGCTCCAGCTGCATCTGGTGGCACACATCTATAATCCCAGCACTTGGGGGACATGGAGGCACAAAGATCAAGAGTTCAAGGCAGGCCTCTGATACATAGCAAGCTAGAGACCAGCCTTGGTTATGTGAAACCTTGTCTCAAAACAACACAAAAATAAAATAAAAATGTCTGTAGCAGACACTACAAGAAAGCCAGCCCAACTTCCAACCTTAATATCCTGTCCCTATCTCTATTGTTGATGCTACAAAAGCCAAAGGCTGCATTTCTAAGTCTCTCCTTTGACAGGGCAGGCATGTGCTGGCTCGGTTGTGTCCAAAGAAGCATACGTGAGAGCTATTGTTGTCATCCTTCTCTTTTGCTCTTCCTGCCTATGACACAAAAGAGTCTACGACACAGTGTCTGTTAGGGGACCACAACAGGTGCACTGAGGATGAAGCCAGTATGCTAAAGATGGCATGGTGGTTTTGTTTGTATTAGGGCCACATGGGAAATATGAAACCATATTTGTTTAAGTCGCTATTAACTGGCCTTCTTAGTTTTTGTAACCAAAATACATTCTAGTTCCAGCAAAAGCAACTGTTTCTTAATCCCTCCTTCTTGAAGCTCTTGGCTTTGCCACCACGGCCCTGGGCCTCCATCTGTCAATTAGACAGTGTACACTTGCCACTCACATGGCACAGAGAATACATGCACACTGCAGGAAACCACCCTTGTTGGTGCTCTCTGGAACAGTTGAACTCAACAAGTAATTCACAGTAGACCCTGGTTTGGAATTGGGCATTTCCTGTCAGCTGCTGTGCCTCTCTCCCAGGCTGTGTTATCTTTCCTCATTTCTGGAGGAAAACAAATTTTAACGGGAGAGGGCTTTATTCCAGCTCAGGGTCCACAGGGTTCAGTCCATCAAGGTGGAGAAGATCTGGCAGCAGGAGTGGGAAGTGGCTGGCTATACCAAGTCTGCAGCCAACAAAGTGAAGAGACAATGCTGCTGCTTGGCTGCCTTTTTCTTTTGTCTTTTTCATTCCTTCTAATACCATAGCCCCATGGATGGAGCTGCCCACACTCTGGCTGTTTCCTTGATTGAGTTACTCCTTTCTGGAAACAGCCTGGCAGACAGACTCAACTCAAGGGGGGCATCTCATGCATGTTCTGGGTGGCTCTTAAGGCTGACAAGTTGATGACCAAAACCAACTGCTACTTGGGCTCTGAATGCTAAAGTTCATGGCAATCTTTGCCAGAAAGTATTACCATTTGGCCTAAGAGTTAATTAACCAAAAAATACTTAGAAGTGTCTACAACCAAGGAGGAGGAGACTATCAACAATAAAGGACAGAATAAATTTTAGAACTTGAAGAGCCCAGTCCCTGGCCTCAAGGCACAATCTGTGGTCAGAGCTGTGCTAACCTGTAAGCAAGTTACAGCATCCCTTTCTGTCATGCGTCTTCAGTCCCTCACAGCTGTTCCAGGAGACTACACCTTCCCTTCTGTGGTTCCAATGTACCCCAATCTCAGCCTATGTCTGTGGGACCCCAATCTAAGATCCTCATCTGCAGATCCCCTTTTGCTGGTACCAGGGAGATGGTTGAGTTGGTGAAGCACTTGCTGCAGAAGTGTAAAGACCTGAGTTGGATCCCCAGAATCCACAGACAGAGAGAGCTCCTTTATGATCCGGGCACCAAGGAGGCAGAAACCAGAAAATGCCAGGGCTCTCTGACAGCCAGACCAGCTGGACTGGTGTGCCCTGAGTATAAGTGAAGCTGTCTCAAAAACAAAGCAGATGGCTCCTGAGGCTGACCTCTGGATTCCACATGCATACATGCACATACAACTGAACACACACACACATAACACATAAACACACACACACATACATAACACATACACACACACACACACACACACACACACACACACACATGCAACACACACATATAATACACACGCTCATGCACGTGCATGCCTGCACACATACACACACACATACAGAACCTTTCCTAAAAAGAGCAACTATGCCCAGGCCAGCAGCAGCCCAGTCTGGACTCTTATCCTCCTGCTATAGATGTCTTTGTGTTCCAGCATTCCGTGGCTGGTTGTCAATCTGAAGGCCCCTTGGTCTGGTGGCAGTAGCAGAAAACCTCAGCAGCAGGAATTGATTAATTTCTCATACCATCCGAGTTTAAGTCATCAGGGGCCTCAGAACACAGATCAGGGAGTTTGAGATTAGGCTCCATTCACTGAGCCAGTGCAGGAATAAAATACTTACTTGCCTGCTGTGTAGGGAAAGACATCCCTTTTGAGCTCCCAAATTTCACTAGTATAGAACTGGACTGCCAAAGCTAATGGAATGTTATAGAAAACTCCAGAAAGTGTGAGGTTGTAGAGAATTCATTGAAATGTTCTTCCGGTTCTAATGTTTTAACAGAAGGCTGCTTTCTGTTATAAATAAACACCCCATCAAGAGCAAGTAACTGTAGAAAAAATAATAAAATAAAGCTTGGTAAATGGCGTGTGACAAATGGCCCAGTTCTTCAAGTGCACACGACAGGGGCCATTTTATATAAATTAAACATAGGCATGGCTAGTGTAAATACTGACTTTCAAAATGTCAGTAGTTGACTGACAGGGAGCAGAAAAACAAGGAAGTAAATCTGTGGGGGGAAGGGCACAAATTAGAGACCATTGTGCAAGTCCCAAAACAGTTACTTCTCAGTGAAGCAGAAGAGGCCAGAGCACACACTGCATGAATGACACTGTGGGTCTCCATCAGGTAGAGAGAAGGGGAGGGGGGAACAGGCTGCAAGGGAAGGGTGTTGTGCACAGCTTCCTCAAAGAGCCACTTTGGCCCCAAGGAAATGTCCAGGGGAAAGGGGACACCACATCTGTGATCTTTGTGCTCTAGATACGAAGACTCACTGAAGGGGCGGGGACGGGGGGCACAGGCTCACATGCACACAGGGATCTGGTCACTTCAGAGGAGAGTAACCTGAGTCTGAGCCTCCAGAACCATCATGGAGGAAAAAGCTGGGCCCCATGGCCTCTAGCTGAAATCCCAGTCCTAGGGGGACGTGGCAACAAGAGGATCCCTTGTCAGCCAGGCTGGACTACCTAGCCATTGAGAGACCTTGTCTAAAAATGCCAAACTGGATAGCATTGCCGAGAAAGAACAGCCCTCCTCTGGCCTCTACGCACACACAAGTTCAGGCACACCCACACAAATACATATTTACACTTTACACAGGGGAGGGGGGCCCCCTCATCTTAAAGCTGAACATATATGTATTCTGTGATGCCGCCCAATATACCTCCAAATTGAACAGTCAAAATAGCTTTTCTGCTAAGGTTTCTCACCTTGTATCTAAGCAGGATAATATTTTGGATAAGAGTACAAATCCTGGATCAGACTGCCTGGGTCAAATCCAAGTTCTATTACCAATGACTTATTTGAAGTAAGTGATTTAGCCTCTCGAAACTGGCTTCCCTCATTCATAAATGAGAATATTAATAACTCCCACCCCAGGAGGGGATGTGGGAGGATTAGAGAAGTTCATATATCAAGTAGAGTGAGCTTTGGCTTGTAGAGCATGCGCAGGGCCATGTCGGGCTTGTAGAGCATGCGCAGGGCCATGTCGGGCTTGTAGAGCATGCGCAGGGCCATGTCGGGCTTGTAGAGCATGCGCAGGGCCATGTCGGGCTTGTAGAGAATGCGCAGGGCCATGTCGGGCTTGGCACCGCAGGAGATGGTATCTTCCAGGAAGTTCAGGGCTCACAGCAGCGTTAAAGAGCCAGGCTCTGGCCCCCAGTTGACACTTCAGGAAAGAAGACCTGGTCCTCTGGAACCTTCCATGCCTGGACTTGGAGGTTGACTTGTATTGATGCATCCATTACTAAATGGCCAAGTGAGCTGGGACACTGTGTCATACAGCCCAGGCCCTCTCTGGTCTGATTTTGTGAACCTTTTGATATAGTGTCCTTGTCAAATGCCCTCTAAAGGCCATGGGTTAGTGGCTTGGCCTCCCTCCATATGGTACTGGGAGATGGTATGAGCTTAAAGAGGCAAAGCCTTTGGAATAACTGAGGTAACTAGGGCATGCCCTTGAAGGAATTATGGGACCCAGCATCTGCCTTGTTCTCTTTTGCAACCGGGCTGTGGCATGGGCTCTGCCATGGCTCTTTCCATGATGTGTTATTTTGCCGTTAGCCTAAAGCAAAGGAATCAACCAACCTTCCAAACTGAGCCAACATGAACCTTTCTCTTTACTAAACTTATGACTTCAGGTGTCATTTAATACAACATAATACAAAGACACACCCTTGCTTCTCTGGAGTTCAGATGAGACCCCACTTCTCGGCCAGCCAGTGCAGATATGTTTAGCTAAGGAAGCAACAACTTGGAGAACATTTCAGAAAAGCATCATTCCACAGGATGCAACTCACATTCCCTTGTGTCTCTATTTAATATTGGCCACCAGCACAGAGCTTCATGAATGCAAGCTCATTAACTTTCAGATCAACGTCACGATATGATTAGCTCTGGTTCCGGTATTTTGGGAGAAAGGATAAGAGTTAAAACAAGGCCTTCCTAGTGCTATTATATAACCCAGGCAGATCTCTTTTTAGGCTGAGTGTGTGTGTGTGTGTGTGTGTGTGTGTGTGTGTGTGTGTGTGTGTGTTTGCACATATCCGTGGAGGCCAGAAGAAGGCATTGGAGGTTGTGAGATGCCCAGTGTGAGTTTGGAAACTGCATTAGGGTTCTCTCCCACAGCAGCAGCTGCACTTAACTGCCCAGCCAGCTCTCCAGTTCCCCTGTGGTTCTTGTACTCATGATCTTCCTCCTTTAGCTTTCTAGGCATTGGGAAAACAGATATATGGTGCCACTACACCTGGCCCATTTAAAAAGCTAATGTCACTCTACTATAAACATTAACGATGTCTGTGGAAATCAAACTGGACTTTTGCATCCTCTTAGTTAAAGTCCAGATGCAAAGTTAGGAATGATCCAGGAGTCTCAACCCTGAGGAAGGGGATACCTGCCCCGCCTTTGTGTACTGAATTCAGATTGGCCAAAGATTCAGGCTGTGCAGATCCTGCAGCTGGGGCTTAGCCTAACCAGTTCACAGGGGACAGGGGGACACTCTACATTCTCTATCATAAGAGCACATTCACTCTGAGTTTTGAATGGGAAGGTATTTCAACACACACATGCCATGAGGCTAATGGTTTGTTTGCTCTGAGTTAGCCCTTGATCTCAGTGTAATCCAAAGAACACAAACCCAAGGGAAATATAAACCTCGGTGACCTTGGTGTTTGCGAAAGCCCTGATACCCAGAGGAGGTGGTAGGAAGAAATGCACCAACACCCTGAATCTCCAAGACAAAACTGATCAGCCAAACACAGGGACAAGACTGAACTCTGAATGACTGGTGGCCATTGTTCCCCACCCCCTGTAATCTACCAGCAGAACTGATTGATGGTTCCCTGAGTGGTACAGATTTAAGAGTGAAGTCTTTTTTGTTTCTTATTAAATATTTCTAATGGGGCTGGATAGATGGCTCAGCACTCAATGATTTAATCAACCACAAGTATACAGTGACCACTCCATAAGGACCAACAAGGACAGGGACTAGGGAGTCTCCAGAAAGTCAAATCCATGGAGGTTCCTGAAGGTGGCATGGAGGCTCAGAGTCCCTCTTTTCATACCCCACTCCATCCATTCATCAATATCATCTAATAAACTAATAAATGTTAGACGGTGTTGCCCTGAGCCCTAAACAATTAATCAAACATGAGGAAGGATTTGTGGGGAACTGATGTACAGCCAGTCAATCAGATGCTGAGACTTGCTTGACACTGGCATCTAAAGAGTCAGTGTGATACAACTGAAGCCACAGTCTACAGGACTGGACGCTACCGCCAGATGAAGATAGGCATGAGTGGCGTTACTCAGGCGCCAGCTGGTCGAAGCACTGATTGTTTACATGGCCTTAAAAAGTGCCCACGTGGTCTCAGAAATCTTTAGTGCTGACTATTGAATGTATCCTTATAAGGCAGCTTCGATGATGGGCATTGATCCTTCTGCCTTCAGAACATGGAGCATTCCCAAAGTTCCAAACTTTAAGATATAGATGATACTGAGGAAATTGGGATTCCCTCTTGGAGTCATTAATCTCTTTAGTAAAAGAATTTAAGAACAGACTAAAAAATAATGCTCAAGTGCAATTTGATTAGTGTTGAAAAGAAAAGCCCTGGGGCAGGCAAGTTGCAAATATCAGGGGAGAAAAGTAGAGAAAAGTGGAGAAGGAAGTGGGGAGGGGAAGCCACCGTGCATTGAGCTTGGCATGAAAGTCAGCTGCATTCAGACAAGAGCCACTCTGGGGTGAGGGGAGTCTAGAGAAAGAGGGGGGATGTCAGAGCACCAGGAAAGGCACACTTAGGCTCTGGCTGGAGTCTGAAGACAAGTTCACACACAACCTCAAGGTGGTTTGCAGGACTGTGCTCAGGGGTAAGAATTTGGGGAAGGAAAAGCATATTATCTCAGTAAAGGGATAATTACTTCACCCATCTCTTTATCGTGGCTTAAGGTGAAACTGCCTTCCTAGGGATTGTCTCTCGACCAAGTGACTGACCTATCCAATTGGATGGACTCTAAAGGGAGGAAACCACCCAGAAGTAGATTCCATTCTTTACTGTAACATGAACATTTTTGAGAGGTAATTTCGTCCCACCTAGCTTCCATAGATTCCTTGCTTTTACACACATTTTAGAATCATCCTATCAATTACTAAGAAAAAAATTTAATATAATTTTGATTGAGGTTTTTGCATTCAAGCCATAGATCAATGAGGCAAGCATTGACATCTTAATAGCATTGAGTCTCCCAATGCTCGGACATGGTAGTTCCTTCCACTTCTAGAGGTCACAGTGTACACGTGGAGATCAGCAGACCCCTGGCCAAAGGCAGTCTTCTCTTCCACCCTATGGGTCCCAGGGATCAAACTCAGGCTTGGTGTCAAGCACATTTATCCTTTGAGCCATCTTTCCACTCTCCACTTTGTTGTTTGAGATACGGTCTCTCACTGAACCTGGAGCTCATTGAGTGGGATAAACTGTTTTGCTGATGAGCTCCAGGGATTCAACTGCCTCCACCCTTCCAGAAGGGAGGCTACAGATGTGTGTACAGATATGCATAGGTTTCACATGGGACCTAAGGATCTAAACTGAGGTCCTCATGCAGGGGCAGAAGATACTTTGCCAACAGAGCTCTCTGTGGCAGCGCCACTCCTGTGGCTGACTCCTGCCTGAACCTCCATAATCCCAGTGAAAGCCATGACTACTCTATGAGACCTGTGCATGACTGAAGGAGCACTACATGGGGACAAGGAGGTCTACTGCTGGCGTGAGCCTGCAGGACCCACATCAAGCTCTTCCACAGAATTGTTGTGGGATGCTTCTATAGTGTGTGAAGATGTGTTACTGTGATTGGTGTAATAAAAAGCTGAATGGCCAAATAGCTAGGCAGGAGGTATAGTTGGGGCCTCACGGCAGAAAGAACTCTGGGAAAAAGAAAGTAGAGTCACCAGCTGGATGCAGAGAAAGCAGGACATGCAGGAGGAAAGGTAAAGGCCATGAGCCATGTGACAGCAAGTACATTAATAAAAACTGGGTTCATTTAAGTTATAATAGAAACAAACCTAAGCTAAGGCAGAGCTTGCAGAGCTGGCTGGTGGGATGCAAAGACTCGCTACACAGAATTGTAGGTGGAGTTTTCCTGTCCCAGGAGCCCACTCCCAATTTATCACACAGATACTTAATATTAATTACAAATGGTTGGCCATTAGCTCAGGCTTATTACTAACTAGCTCTTACAACTTAAAGTAACCCATTTCAATTCATCTATGTGCCGCCCCAAGGCTTGTGGCATTTACCTCTCCAGCATGTCTTACTAACTCTCTGGCTGGTGACTCTCTCTCTCTCTTTCTCTCTCTCTCTCTCTCTCTCTCTCTCTCTCTCTCTCATGTGTGTGGTGTGGTGTGTGTGTGTGTGTGTGTGTGTGTGTGAATCTGTCTTCCTTCTTCCCAGTCTCCCCTGTGTCTGGCTGTCCTGCCTATTCTTCCTGTGTAGCTACCAGCCAGTCAGCTCTTTATTTAACCAATCCAAGTGACAAACCTTCACAGTGTACAAAAGGATTATTCCACAGCACAGGATGCCTCACCAGAAGGTGGGAGCAGAACCAGAGGTGACCTGGGCCAGTCCCAAGGCTGTTCCTGACATACATCTACCCTTCCAGGCTTCTGGGTCTGTGCTGGGAAAGACAGTTCCCTGGGCTTCCAAGGAGCCCCCTGGCCTCTGTACCATTCATTTTAACAGGTAGCTTTCTTTGACACAACTTTGACCTCTCCAGCAAGAGGTTACTTCTAGACCATGCTATACTTTTTCCTCCCTTTTTCCCTAACCCATTTGTTCCTCTATGTGCCCTCTCTCTGTCTGTGAGTGACAGCTATTATCCAGTGTCGGTATCGACAGTCTTAGAATCTACATGGAAACACACTTCTAAGGGTGCACTGTAGGATCTTTCCAGGAAAGATTAACAGGGGAGGGAGACCTATCCTGAATGTACTGGTACTATCCAGTGGGCTGGGGGCCTAGACTCAATACAAAGGAAAAGCAAGGTGAGCACCTTCCTTTGTGACAGCCACTTTACACTCGGGCCACCATGGCTTCCGAGCCATGAAGGACTGTGTCTTCAAATCATGAGCCAAAATAACCCTCCCTTCTCTGAGTTGCTTTTGGTGGACATTTTGTCCCAAGATTGAAAACACTAACTAATCCTCTGAGTCTCCCTGAGACTCTCCCTAGAGGCCATCAATATTTGCTGTTCAGAAACTCCCTCCCTTAGGGGAGGGACACAGCTGAGTTCTTTACAGCAGGGTAAGGATGGCCACTACTCCAGTTTCCATAGGACACTCGGCACCCCACAGTAATTTCCCAGCATCCTCACCTGGAGCCTTTATCGCAATCATCCACACAGCTCCATTTGCCGAAATCCAGCATTTTCAGGCTCTTCCAACCTCTGCCAGTTACCTAGTTCCAAAGCCATTCCCACACTTTCTGATAGAGTTATAGCAAGGCTTCCTTCCACTCATCAGTATTAATTTTCTGTCTTAGTTCAACTTTCATTACTATGACTAAATATCTAAGGCTGGATATTTTATAAAGAAAATAAGCCAAAGGTTCAAGAATATGCCATCAGCTTGTACTAGGCTCTCTTAAAGGTCTCATACCAGGAGTCATGACACTGGCAAAGAGCCCAATGACATGGCATGGAGAGACAAGGAGCCAGAGAATGAGAAAGAGACAATCATTCTTTTTATAACAACTCACTCTTCAGGGGACTAATTGGGGTCCTGTGAGTGCCACATTAATCCCTCCCAAGAGCAGTAGCCCCAAAGGTCTAACTATCTCTCCATTTCCACCCCCTGCACACCCTGTTTCACCCCTCCTCCCCCCTCCCTGCCTCTGTCTGTCTGCTCACCCAAGCAGGCATAAGAGAAAGTACCACACGTTGACAATGGGTATCTTCATCAATTATTCGTCACCTTAGTTTTTGAGACAGGGTCTCTCACTGAACCTTGAGCTCACTGGACTAGACGGTCATCAAACAAAACCACAGAACTCACCTATTTCCACCTGTAACCACTCAATACTGTGGTGATATAGGGTGGCAACATGCCTAGCTTTTCACGGGTGCTGGTGCTCGGAACTCACGGGTCCTTGTGCTTACACAGAAACTATATTTTTACCTACAGAGCCATCTCCAGTGCCAACTCTCCACATCTTAAAGAATCAACTAATTAAAAACCATGGCCCACTCTGGGGACCAGCCCCTGTCACATGCATCTTTGGGGACACACTTATATCTCAAGTAAATTACAGCATAGACTAAAGCAGATCTCAGTGCGTTAACATGGAAGGAAGGATTCAACAAAATGAATATAAATATGTACTGTATAATCATAGTTTTGTTTTTGAAAAGTAAAGTCTGCATGCTTTTTGTGAGTCTTTTTTTCTAAACACTGTAATTACACAGTCATCAAAACAAAAAGAGAATTAGGCGCTCTGCGGCCTGCTCTACTTTCTACATTGTATTGTTGTGACTTCCACTTGAACATTTTTCTCACAAGGGTGATGATGGTGCAAAGAAAGAAAAAGAATGTTTTTTGCTCGTTCTTTTCTTCTTATGGAGACTGGGGGTGTACCCCAAGTTGTGAGCATGCTAGTTTAGCATGCATGAAGCCTTGGCTTTGATACCCAGCATTGCATAAGACTGAGCATGGTACTGCACACCTGTAAACCTGCACTCAGCCGGTGGAGGCAGGAACATCAGATGAGCAAGGTCAACCTTGCTACATAAGGAGTTCTGGGTCAACTTCAGCTACATGAGACCCTATTGGGGGGAGGGGTGTAACGGTATCTTGCCTGAGAACCTATAACAGTGGCCACGCCCTTTGGACATGACCTCTTAAAGGGAGGTTGGGGGTTGGGGAGGAGAGCACATGGGGCCTCGGGGAGCAGGGGAGAGGCAGTGTTTGCATCCTTCGAGCAGGGATGCTGACAGTCGCTTACTGTTACCTGTGGAAGTCCAACCCCAATAAAATACCATTTATCATTTATACTGGGCTTGGTCAATTCATAATTTCCACACCTTCAATTGGTGTCCAACCACGCCTTCATAGAAGCGTCTACATGGTCATTTATAAGGGTTATCTGTGGGTTGTGGTTAATATTATCTAAAACCGCCATGATATTTGTAACTTCTGACCAAATTCCATACCTGACTATTAATCCTAAGGAAATTTCACCACATAGAACAAGGATCTATTCACAAAGACCCCCTGTCCTGCCACAGTGAATATATTTAGCAACCCAAAGCAAGTGAAGTAAAATATTCAAATCCCTTCTTTTTTTTTGTAACACCTCTGTCTTTCATCTGGCATTTGAAGCAGATCCTATGGCCTTTTCAGCCACTGAAAAGTATTAAAACTAAATAACAGTCGCATTTGGAGGTATTAAAATGTTCAATAACATCTGAATCAAAACTTTAATCTCATTTAATTTAAAACTCTTGGGCTGATCTGGGCTTAGACACCGCAGTTGGAGATTGGGGAGAATAATGCATGGAGACAATGCCATCCTTTTTTTGTTTTTTAACTTCCTTGCCACCTCCCATTCCCCCACCCCCACTCTGCTCAGATTAGTGGCAGGGAAGGAAGCTAAAACTCTTCCTTGACTTAAGTCAATCTTGGCTCTGTGCTTTCTGTGTGGGGCAGACACTTCTTGCCCCGTTTGGAGCCCCGCCCCCTCAGACACACACACACACACACACACACACACACACACACACACACACACACACACGGCTCTAGTCAACCCCAGACTCTTGCTGCTTACTTTCCTCATTAGTACGAGCAAAGTTTGGAGATACTAATTAGCTTCCTAGAACTGAGGCAGAGTATGTGAGACACACCCACTTTAAGGAGCTAATGCTTCTCTGTGCTCCTGATTTCCAGGGCTTCAGCCCATGGCCTCATACTTGGTCCTGTTGCTGGCCCTGTGGCGGCACAGTACAGCATGGCAGAAGCATGGGCCAGAGCAGTCTGCTCATCTGTCCTCGGTCGAGGACACGCATCTGTGGCTCTCTGCTTCTTGACTGTGGATACAAAGTAGCCAACTGCCTCGGGCTCCTGCTGCTGTGACCTCCCTGTAAGGACGGTCTCTAACTGCCCATGTGATCCAAGATGAACTCTTTCTCCTTTTGTCAGAGTATTTTATCATAGCAACAGGAAGAGTAGGAAAATATCCTATTCCATTATGCTGCATCAATACCTAAAATAGGGTGACTGACAAGCTATATGAGGCAGAATTGTGGAGGTGCTTTTTTGGAAGAAGGATGTTTTGTTATTTTCTTTTTCCCATTTTCGTGTGTGTGTGTGTGTGTGTGTGTGTATGTGTGTATGTGTGAGTGTATGTGTGTGAGTGTGTGTGAGTGTGTGTGTGAGTGTGAGTGTGTGTGTGTGTGAGTGTGAGAGTGTGTGTGCGCGCGCGCGCGCGCATGTGCATGTGTGTGTGTATGTGTGAGTGTGAGTGTGTGTGTGTGTGTGTGTGTGAGTGTGTGTGTGTGTGTGTGTGTGTGTGTGTGTGTGTGTGTGTGTGTAGGCGGAGGTTGATATCAGGAATCATAATCATTCTTCCACCTTACTCATTGAGTCAGGCCTCTCAGTCCAACTCAGAGCTCACTGATATGGCTAGTCTCACTAGCCAGCTTGCTGGGAGAATCCCTTGTTTCCACCTTCTGAGGCTCAAATTATAGGCAGGCTGTCACACACACCCGGCACTTTATGTGGGTTCTGGAGATCCACTGAGCCAGCTCCCAGTTATTATTTTACTTTTTTTCCCCAACTTTTTTTATTTGAATTAGAAACAGGATTGTTTTACATGACAATCCCAGTTCCCTTCTCCCACCTGTCCTCCCTTACCCCCTCCCCCATTAAAACCTTATCTGTCACATATCTTTTCTGCTCCCACTGGATGGTGAGGCCTTCCATAGGGTGTCATCAGTGTCTATTGTATCCTTTGGGATAGGGCCTAGGCCCACCCCCGTGTGGGGGTTCAGGGAGTATTCCTCTATGTGGAATGGACTCCCAAAGTCCACACCTATGCTAGGGATAAACAATGGGATTCTACAGGAGGTCCCATAGATTTCTGAGGTTTCCTCACAGAAACCCATGTTCCTGGGGTCTGGATCAGTCCCATGCTGGTATTCCAGCTATCAGACTGGGGAGCAAGAGTTCCCGGATATTCAGGTCAGCTGTTTCTGTGGGTTTCACCAGCCTGGTCTGGACCTCTGTTCTCTTCACTGGTCCTTCTCTGCATCTGGGTTCCAGTTCAGATCGGTGATTAGTTATGGGTGTCTGCTTCTACTTCCAGCAGCTGCTGGATGAAGGCCATAGGATGGCATATAAATCAGTCATCAATCTCATAATCAGGGGAGGGCATTTAAGGTAGCCTCTCCTCCTTTGCTTAGATTGTTAGCTGATGCCATCTTTGTAGATCTCCAGACATTTCCCTAGTGCCTGATTTCTCTAAACCAAAAATGTCTCCCAATATTATGATATCTCCATTCTTGTTATTGTATATTCTTCCCCTGACTCATACTTTCTGTTCCCTCATGTCCTCGGCATCCCTCTTCCTCTCCCCTTCTCATTCTCCCAGCTCTCTCCCCCCTCTTCCCGTGCTCCCAATTTGCTCAGCAGATCTTGACCCTCTCCCCTTCTCCAGGGGACCATGTCTGTCTCTCTTAGGGTCCTCCTTTGGCAGTGTGGATTGTAGGCTGGTAATCCTTACTCTATGTCTAAAATCCGCATATGAGGGAGTACATATCATGTTTGTCTTTTTGTGATTGGGTTACCTCACTCAGAATGGTTTCTTCGAGTTCCATCCATTTTCCTGCAAATTTCAAGATTCCATTGTTTTTTCTGCTGTGTAGTACTCCATTGTGTAAATGTACCATATTTTCTCTATCCATTCTTCGGTTGAGGGGCATCTAGGCTGCTTCTGGTTTCTGGCTATTACAAATAGTGCTGCTATGAACATCGTTGAACAGATGTCTTTGTTGTGTGAATGTGCTTCTTTTGGGTATATGCCTAGGAGTGGAATTGCTGGATCTTGTGATAGACTGATTCCCATTTTCCTGAGGAGTCGCCATACTGATTTCCACAGTGGCTGTACAAGTTGGCACTCCCACCAGCAGTGGAGGAGTGTTCCCCTTTCTCCACATCCTCTCCAACATGAACTGTCATTGGTGTTTTTGATTTTGGCCATTCTGACAGGAGTAAGACGGTATCTCAGAGTTGTTTTGATTTGCATTTCCCTGATGGCTAAGGATGTTGAACACTTTCTTAAGTGTCTGTCAGCCATTTTAGATTCCTCTATTGAGAATTCGCTATTTAGTTCTTTACTCCACTTTTGAGACAGAGTCTCAGTATGTAGCCCAGGCTGGCCTTAAACTCGAAATCCTCATGCACTGGCCTCCTGAATTCTGAGGTTATAGCTATACCACTGGGCCAGCTTTCTAGACTGCTCTAAGAAGCCCTATTTACACAGAGGCAAGAGACAGCTCAACACCTCTCTTTAGACGCCTGAGTACTTAACACTCCTTTCCTAACTGCAGCTCTACGACAAGAAAACAACATAACAATGAAAATTGAGTCCAGTCAGCTTCAAAAAGCTTTCACAATTTCCCAATACTACAGTTAAAAAAAAATAGGTCTTAGCAGAAAAAAAAGCAACCTTTGAAGTCTAAATACGTGAAGTTGTTCATGCAAGATGCCTATTACAGTTTGTGTTATGGTAGAATGCTTAATCAAATCAAAATACAAATGTTCAACTACCCAGAGAACACAATGGCATGGAAATAGCTCATTCATAAAAATCTAATTTTTACATCCACTCCACTTAAAAATATGACCCTAGGAATTGTGACCGTGTCTTTTCAATTTGGATAAATGTATTATGACATCAACAGCAGCTTCTAAAGAATTTTGAATGTCTCGAAAGGAATAGTGAAGACCTCATTGCCCTGGCTCAGATCTCCAGAGGGCACTGTCTTGAAGGCTGATTTAGCCCTGGAAGACTCACTTCTTGGCAGCTAGGGTGACTTCCGGCTCTCAATGAAGAGTCGCAAGGACATTGCCTTGATGGACAGATGTCCCTCAGAGCCAATGAAGCATGAAAGGGCAGACAATCTCACCATAGAAAGTATAACTGGGGGCTGGGGAGATGGCTCAGTTGGTAAGGGCATTCTGTACAAGCATGAGGGATGACCCACGTTAAAAAAAAAAATCCAGTCCCCAGACCCATGTAAAAATTCTAGATGTGATATACCATGCTTATAATCCCAGTGCTGAGGAGGCAGAACAGGCGTGTCCCCAAGGCTTCATTGGCTACCAGTCAAGAGCCAAATCAGTGAGTTCCACCTACATAAAAACACTAGGTGGACAGGATGGAGAGCTGGATCAGCAGGTAAGACACT